>NW_010509991.1:0-3967 GCF_000687285.1 Phaethon lepturus
GATTATGGGCGGATTATTGTGCTCTCCATCCTTGTCCTCCAGCTCAGGAGGCTGAATACCCTGTGGATACCTGGTCTGGCTATCAAAGACTGAGGCAAAGAAGGCATTAAGTACCTCAGCCTTGTCCTCATCCTTGGTGACAATGTTCCCTGCCATATCTAGTAAGGGATGGAGATTCTCCTTGGCTCTCTTTTTGTTGTTAATATATTTGTAAAAGCATTTTTTTTTTATGCTTTATGACCATGGCCAGACTGAGCTCTAGCTGGGCTTTTGCTTTTCTAATTTTGTCTCTGCTTGACCTAACGAGATCCTTGTACTCTTCTTGAGTTTCCTGCCCCTTCTTCCAAAGGTGATAAACTGTCTTGTTTTTCTTGAGTCCCAGCAAAATCTCCCTGTTCAGCCAGGCCAGTCATCTTCCCCGGCAGCTTGTCTTACCATACATAGAGACCACCTGCTCCCGTGCCTTTAAGATGACCTTCTTGAAGAATGTCCAGCCTTCCTGGATCATTTTGTCCTTCAGGACTGTCTTCCAAGGGACTCTCTCAACCAGTGACCTGAACAGGCAGGAGTCTGCCCTCCGCATAATGACCCCTCTCCTTACTTCCCTCACAATTGAGAATTCTATCATGTCGTGGTCACTAAGCCCAAGACGGCCTCTGACCATCACATGTCCCACCAGTCCTTCTCTGTTTGTAAACAGCAGGTCAGGTGGGGCACCTCCCATGGTGGGCTCACTCACCAGCTGTGCCAGGAAGTTATCTTCCACACAATCCAGGAACCTCCTAGACTGTTTCCTCTCTGCTGTGTTACGCTTCCAGCAGACGTCTGGTAGATTGAAGTCCCCTACAAGAACAAGGGCTAGCGACTGCAAGACTTCTGCCAGTCACTTACAGAATTTTTCATCTGCCTCTTCATCCTGGTTAGGTGGTCTGTAACAAACTCCCAGCAAGATATCTGCCTCGTTGGTCTTCCCCCTCATCCTTCCCCATAAGCACTTGACTTGGTCTTCACAATCGTTGATTTCTATACAACCAAAACACTTCCTAACATAGAGAGCCACCCCAGCGCCTCTCCTTCCTTGCCTATCTCTTCTGAAGAGCTTATAGCCATCCACTGCAACACTCCAGTCATGAGAGTCATCCCACCATGTTTCCGTGATGGCAACTACGTCATAGCTGTCACACTGCACAATGGCTTCCAGCTCCTCCTGTTTGCTGCTCATGCTATGTGCATTGGTGTAGATGCACTTGAGCTGGGCTCTCAGTTTCACCCCGACATCGGCACGCCACCCCTAGGCTCATCTCTACTGAGCCTGGTTTTATCACCTTCCCACTTCAAATCTAGTTTAAAGCCCTCTCAGTGAGACCTGCCAGCTCATAAGCTAGAATCCTTCTCCCCGTGGAGACAGTTGCACTTCGTTGGGTCACAAATCCTGCCAGAACCTTACTCCAAACCGGGCTTCCCACAGGGTCACAACCTTCTTTGGGCATCCACCTGCTCCAGTGTGGGGTTCTCCCTGGGCTGCAGGTGGAGATCTGCTCCACCGTGGCGCTCCATGGGTTCCAGGGGGACAGCCAGCCTCACCGTGGTCTTCACCACAGGCTGCAGGGGAATCTCTGCTCCAGCACCTGGAGCACATCCTGCCCCTCCTGCTGCTCTGGCCTGGGTGTCCGCAGAGTTTTTTCTCTCACACTTTCTCACTCCTCTCTTCTCCAGCTGCTGTTGTGCAGTGGGTTTTTTTCCCCTGCCTAAATACATTATAACAGAGGTGCCTCCACCATTGCTGACTGCCTTGGCCTTGGCCAGCAGCGGGTCTGTCTTGGGGCCAGCTGACACTGGCTGGGTTGGACACAGAGGCATCTTGCGGCATCTTCTCACAGAAGCCACCCCTGTAGCCCCCCAACTAGCAAAACCTTGCCATGCAAACTGAATACACTTGCCTGTAATACATGCCCTGTATTGAAAGACAAAAGAGAACGAAGTCAGAATATGTGTGGATGAAATTCCTTGTGCCACTCATGAAAAGGTGTATTTCCCCAACTAACCCATGTCAGATTGTTTCTGCACATAATTTAAAAAGAGCAAATCATTAGTTTTCCTGCTGTGATTCCTCACAAACAGCAGTTGCTGTGCGAAGTTCTTCTTCCTTCTCCTGAAGGCTGATTTTTTTTCTTCTTTATTGTGTATCAGCTTTGGAAACATTGCATTGTATTGTATTGACAGTACTGTAGAGGCATCACCAAAGACACACACATCCCTTTTTTTTTTCTAAAACAGGCTGTACTTCAACTATGTTTTAAAAAATGCCAAATTGCTGCTTTCCAGGAAATCTGCTTTGTCATTGTAAATGTGAGTGCCAGAGAGTCACAGCACTGTCATATGAAGTGAGGTACTGGTAATTCTGATGCCTGGTAGTTTCCTATGACAAAGATCTCTTAATACACATATGGTTTGGGGTCATTACCAAGCTGTTTGGAAAATCTGCCATAGTTTTCTCCCACTCTAAAAGAGCCATAGTGAGACTTTTCTCTAAAAACCCTTTCTGAGCCTGTTAAACTCCTGAGTTACTTGATAATTTGGTCATTTTATTATAAGTTTCGGTGTTTCAGTCACAAAAATAAGCTATTTCCCTAAGCACTGGTAAACACAGAGGCAGCAGATGAAGTTCAACACTAGGGATTGTTTCTGCCGGGCTGGTCCAAAGGCCTTTGATCAACAAGGTCTAAAATATCCTTCTGACCTTGTGCTTTTGAATGCACCTATTGAATTCAGTGGGATGTATACGCATTTGAAGCATGCAAGTATTAAAGACCCATGATGAACTGGATCCTTAATGAGGAGTCATGAATTAATGATGCCATTTTTAGTCTTTTTTAATGAGAATTTTCTGTGACAATGATTGCTTAAGATATTTGATGCTATCCCATAACATTTATAACATCTGTTCTATGGCCAGTGACAAATGATCTAGGTCAGCCACCTTACTCTGGATGATTTAGGGTGCAATCTTCTGTTTAAATGATCCAGGTAATTCTGTTCCTTAACACATGACTTCAAAGAGATTCATTTTCCTTTAATTTGTTCCATATCATTTATGACTAGAAAAGATGTGGTAAATGTTCAAAACATTTGGGAAGCATTAGATGGTGTAGACATAGTACCAACTTCAGCAGTTTTGGATGGTGCTTAAAACTACAAGCAAGGAAATAGAATTACCTTTAATAGCTGTTGGTTTAAAATACCACTGTATACTTAGGATATGGTTTTGATTGAATTTGCTCTAGCTTTACAGCTCTTCAGCTCGTTTGATTTACTACTCGTTTAGACTTGCAGAAGTGAAAAAAGAAATCAAATTCTTAATGGATCACTAAATGTTGGTATTGTTGATTTCAATGGGAAGCATAAGGAAATACTATTTCTAAGGCTGATATGTTACTAGTCTCTTACTTTTAATACCACTTGGATAAAGTTTTCATTGTAAACTTAGGAATACAAACAAGTAAAAGAAATCAGTAGCTCTGTAAGGAAAACAATCGATATATTTTTCTATTTAATCAAGAATACATGACAGAGTCAAATGTTAGTACGGAGTATCTGATCAATTAATGTTCTTTTGTAAGTGGTCTGATATCTTACTTGCTTTTATCCTTGTAAACAATAGCTACGTCTTTTGATTTTCATCTCATAAACAAATATCCTGAAACAAAGATGTTTTTCCTTCAAAAGATATTTCTTAAAATGTTCCACACAATGCCTCAACCATGTCAAAATTAATTTCTCTAGCCAGTTGTTGTGGTTTAACCCCAGCCAGCAACTAAGTACCATGCAGCCGCTTGCTCACTCCCTCCCCGCAGCAGGATGGGGTAAAAAGTGGAAGGATAAAAGTGAGAAAACTTGTTGACTGAGATAAGAAGAGTTTAATCATGGAAATAATATATAATAATAGTAATAATAATAATAATAGTAA
>NW_010509992.1:0-323 GCF_000687285.1 Phaethon lepturus
AATTATAGATCCATAATCGGCACCAACCTGTGATTCCCAAAAAGGTTCAAGGTTCATTTACCATGGTCGGTTCTGCAGTCCTGCAAGTAGCTTCTTTTTGGTCATTCCCGAGCTGTCTCTGTCCCTCAGAAATCGCAAATCCCAGGTATATTACTTCTTTATTCAAGATCTGGGCATCTCTGTAATGAGACTTGGTAACCACTTAGTCCAAGATAATTCAACAAACTCACAGTCCATTCTTTATGTTGTTTGTCCTTTTCTGTGGCTATCAAAATATCATCTACATACTGCAAAAGAATCCCATTTCCCAGAGGTCTTTCACA
>NW_010509992.1:427-678 GCF_000687285.1 Phaethon lepturus
GGAACAGGTTATGCACCAGCAATGCTGCTCAAGAGCCCATTTAACCCTTTCCATCTTGATTTAATTATCAAGGAATTAAGGTGTAACATTGTGATCATAGTACTATGTTTTGTTTTAATAATGAGTAGCTAGGAAGAAGGAACAACTTGGTCAGTTCTACCTAGACAATGGTTCAATGAAATGTAATTTTGTTGTCTTGAAACGAAAGACTGTAGAATGGATAATTACTTATTGGACCAACAGCCCGTGAA
>NW_010509993.1:0-2096 GCF_000687285.1 Phaethon lepturus
TATTATATATATTATATGTTCCTCTATAATTACTTAATACCAAGCTACTGAGGTCCCAACTTCTAGCTATACGTGTAATTTTTCAAACTAGCTAATGTAAGTCTCATATATGTTAAAGCTAGTATTCGCAAGGTAACATTAAACCAGGAAGGTTGTTCCTACTATTTTTAGGTTCAGACTTTGCTAAGAAAATTACTACTATATTTATCAGACTTTGAGACCTCATTTTTCTAGTGAATCCAGTCATGTAAGGGATAAATGGATGAAAAACAAATTTAGAAGTCCAGGACTGGATTCCTTCAGCATTTTCCAATAAACCAATGTTTATTATATTCTAGTAATGGGTTAACACTTCATGTGAAGAGCAACGTGTACAGTTAGTTACAAAAGATTATCAAATTACTCTTTGCTGTGGGGGACCAGTTATTATTGCAGTAATAACTGGCATGTTACTGTGTCATGACTCAATTTCTAGGAGAGAGCTGATGCTTCTCAGGGAGGGACAATCTAGAAGGTTAAAGCAACCATGCTTCATTAAACAAATGCATACCACTAGATCAAGTGCCAATAATGACATAACTGACATACAGCAGAAGAGGTCTGCACTAGTGTTCCCACCTTGTTTCCACTAGCATGTGTCATTGTGGATGCCTGTACTGAGGCCCAGCACGAGCAAGGGGAAGAAAACAAATGATGCCTTCATAGGGAGAGATGGGCACAACGTACAACTGTAATTTATCAAAACAAAAGGAGAGACTGGAGCTGAACATCTGCATACATGTGTGTCTGATACACCTTAATTTCAAAGGCATTGCAGGGTATACCTCAGGGAAAGAAATAAGGATGCTTTTTAAAGCATTGTATCGTGGCCTTGCTGTGGAACTGTAGATGGAAATATGCAATACAGAGACAATTGTGTTTAATCCACAGTTCATGTAAAACATCTGACTGCTTGCATCTCCATTTTGAATTTATCTCTGAGTAGGTTTGTAAGAGTTAGCATGCAAGTATTAGCAGGTATTAACATAAACTGAAATCTCCAGCTGTTTGCATAAATACTCTTTATAAAACTTTATAAAGTTCAGCAGTTTATACCATTAATTCATTCTTACTCCAGCTGTCAACTCTAGCAAAGGGACAGGGTGGACAGCTAACCAACAATAATTTTTTCAGGTGTCCCAGCTATATTCATTGCCAGGTAAACTTTAACATCAGAAACACTGTAAGATCAAACCACAACAATTTTCGCCTTCATGTCTCATTAAATATGTTCCAGAAATGCTGAAACTAGATGTTTATTAAGTGTTTATGTAAGTGCTCTTCTAGGACTACTTTCCACCAAACACTCAAAATGCTTTTACTTTCATTCAGCCCACACTGGCCACCTGTATTTGAATTTACTTGGGGATTTTTAGCCTGTCTGCTTTTCAGGGACTGACTCATTTGGGCACTGAGGGTCAGCAGCACCTCCTGAGTGTCCTCAGTGCTCCACAAGAACCACTGCCCGCATCCCCGGGGAAAAATCACAGAGCACTCGGACTACTATTGCCGCAGAAAAGCACGAGAAATACCCTGGAAACTGTAACACCACAGAGAATCGGTGAAGGTGACATAGTTATGCCGCCATTGTCCCTTACGCTCCGCCTGAGGTGCAGTATGAAAGGCCAGATTCTTTTGGCTACCCGCAGTGCTTGCCTTTGGGCCTATGGTCAGGGCTGGGGTAAGGAGGGCGAGGCTGGGGTGGTGGCGGCCAGAACCGTGCATCTTCTCCGTACGTTAGGGCGCCGAAAGGTAGAGTCGCCCGGCACCGGCACACCGCGCGGCTGGGCTGATTCCGTGCATTCTGGCTACCGCCGAGATGCAGACTGGGCAGAAAAGACGGTTTGTGACTCTTCAGAAAGGACCTGCTGTCATTATTAAAAGGTCAGATGGGTTTTCTAGAGGACTTAACTTCAGACCGAGTTGCCTGCGAAAGCGATAGTTTGCACATACGCGCGTGCTTGCGGCCTGCAGGTGCACACACACGCGCACGCGCGCACACACGCACGCACGTGGTGTTGGGCCTTTGCTGTAGTCCAAGCTGCGGCTGCCCCCGG
>NW_010509993.1:2114-49131 GCF_000687285.1 Phaethon lepturus
CAGCCTGCACACCGCAGCGGCTGCCAAGTGGGGGACTGCTAGGCCAGTGTGGATCTTTACGCTGAAGCGTCGATCAGCCCTCCATCTCACTCACACAACTAGCGATTAAAGTGCCGAGGGTGCCTGGCTCCTGCCTTGACAAGAAAGCTGAGAGGTTTCTTGAGCTCTGCCGAGGACCTCATGTCTATAGCTGCTATACTGTTTAAATCTTACCACTTGACGAGCATGGCTGTGCTATCTTCTGTTCAGCTCATCAGGGTTCAAGCCTGCAAAAAGGCCCTTTAAAGGGACATTCTGACTGTTGGTCACATTTGCTACCCTTAGATGTGCAGACCACCTACAGTCGTCTTTCCCGGTTTTATAACAAGCCAATAATCACACCTTCAGTATGATGAGCTTCACCAGCAGCAAGACCGTTTTTTACGAGGAATGGTAGTGTGGAAATGGAAAGGAACAGAGAATGGGAGTTTGCTGCTTCTGTCTGTGCTTCAGTTAAACGAACAGTGGAGAAGCAGTATAAGTCACCTTTCTCCTGTGTGTGTGTGTGTGTGTTTGTGTGTACAGTGCACACACATACGACACGTGTGAATGCACTTTCCTGTTCACTGTTTGAAAAACCTGAAAAAGAATTGACTCCTCCACCTATTCCTCCATTATAGTGACAGAGAACAGAAACACCTCAAAAGTTACTACTTGGATATAAAAGCTAACAAGCAATAATTAAGGTTGAAAAGGCTTGTTGTTTTTTAACTAAGCTAAACTGTTATACAATATCCAATATAGCAGGATATTTGGGGGCCAGGAAAGGTTAATCACTAAAATATAGCACATAGCCACTGTGGCAAAGCACTTTAGGGACTTCAAATTAGGGTTAACTGGCTTGCCCCCACTTTAGTCACCCCTTGTCTGTGCACCTGTGTAGTTAAGCACCTATTAGAGTACAAATTAATAGGTCTGAGGTACTTAAGATGATCTCAAGACTTATATTGATGTAATCTGTTTAAGATGATGTAAAGGTTTAGCATAGATTATGATACTTATGTATCTGAAAGCTTTAGTTTGGTTTATCTGCAAAAATCCTTCCAAGACACAGTTTGGAGGGAATAGAGGTAAAAGAGGGAAAAGGGGAACATCAGGAATGTTGAAGAATAGTTAAGAAGCGAAGGAGTATATTTTGCCTCAAGCCATGCACTTGAAAGAATGTACAAGTACAGGTCTAGAAACTCATGATTAGCCTGGAATACTAAGAAGACGCTCACCAAGCTAGTCTATTAAATAATCTCCCAACTGTGTTCATAGGAAATTACTACTGACATTATTAGGCAGTTGCTAGATTTGTTATTTGGGAACCATTAGAGTTGTTTGACTTTTAAAAAAGATAGAAATGAAATTTTAATTTCTGGGCTAAATATATACATTTTGACCAAGTTTATTTAAACAAAAACATATACAAAAGAGAACTTTGAGGAGAATTGACAGCATTCATCACCTTCCAGTTTCCATCCAGCACTGTGAGAGGATAGATGTCACTTGTGATGGTTGTTGGGAATTGCTATAGTTACCTAATTATAGGTTACAATGTCATGCATATGTACAAGGCAGGGAAACCTAAGTAAGGCATTCAACCCTAAATGTCATGCTCCCTCATCTTTAAGACCTTAACTGAAGGATCTTAAACTTGTTTTTCCTTATGAATCCATCTTTACCCCCTGAAAAAAAATGGGATTTTTACTACTGATTTGGAAAGGTACACAATAATGGCATCAATGATTTGCATTTAATAAAATAAGAAAGCATTTAAGGTTTGTTAGAGTTTCAATTTTTGCCTTCCAAAGCAACGTGAACTTTTCAGCCTATGCACTAAAGATTGAAGTTCCACAAAGACAAAAACAGACAATGTTTCTTTAGCAGACAATTTGTCACATAGCCTTTAAGTTTTACTAGCCCGGAGAGATATCCGACAACTAAATAGTGAAAGGAAAGTGAATGATTAGCTGGCAGACCTTCAGGCTACTGAAAGATAGTTTTAGTAGCCTGTCATGAAAATCTGTGGCCTCAGGCTGCGGGGCTACTTTTTATTTCCAAGCCTGTTATTGATTTTGGTATGAAGAAAATAATTTGGTATTGTTGCTTAAGGTGTCACTGAGAAAGGAAAAAAAAAAGAAAGAGAAAACCAACCACATGTTTCATTTGTTAACAGTTTTTACTTCAAATTTACCTTTTTATTACAACAGGGATTGAACTGGTAGATGAAGGGCATTTACTACTTAAAGGTACTACCATCTTTATGAAACATGGCACACTAATCGAAAACACAAGTAAACTGAAAATTAAATTTAAAAGCCTATAATTTAGTATCTTCCTTGCCAGGAATGATGACTTTCATTTACAGAGGGAATCCAGAGCTGCTCAGGGTCAGTCTGATGTGTGCCATTTTCAGGCCTATCGCGGAGGCTGATGGAGTTGATTAATTTCTTGGAACTCAGCTTTGTCTTCTCCAGCTCACTGAACAACTTCATTTCAGCTGATGAGTTCAAACAGGGGTCAGAGCAATCCTCATTTCTGACAATCCCACAAAATGGGAATTAATTTTATGAGTTAGTACTATTGCGTTCAAAACTAAGCAGAAAGCAGTCAGCTAACTTAACCTAAGGAGGGAAAGAAATATTCCATTTATAAAGCCTACTAAGATAGACTGAACTGTTTAAAAATACAGGAAAATATTTACATTAACCACAGAAAATTGTTAAACATCCCACAGAATCTAATGCTTGAAAACTCATTTAAGGTCTGTGTCAGAGCAAATACTTAAATTGTAGCTGTTGCTCTTCATCATTTTTTAAAAAACACATTCAGGTGGATTAAAATGAGACAGGGAGAACTGAAAGATGCAGAGCAACGAGAAGAGCATACCTGCTTTAGAGGGAACAAGACTACAAGCTCTAATTTTGTTTCAGTGGCTGCTGAGACATAATAAAGCAATGCTGCTCATGTAAGTAGTAATGGCATTTAGCATTATGAATATTGATACTCTTTTCAGAAGTGAGTATTTCACAATGTAATCTTCAATCTTTCTTCTCAAACATGATTAAATACAAATAACATTACTAAATTAATGCAATTTTAAAAAACAATATACAAACAACATCACTTGACCTAATTGTATTCACATCTTTCAGATACTACTGGGACTTATTTTAAAGATTTTTTTATAACTATTATTTGCATAGAATGATTTAGAACTACTCATATCGTGACATAAATATACAAGCTAAACGTACATATTGGAAGCATTTGCTAAGGATGTCACCTCTGGCACTGTTCTTCCCAGGGCCCTAGTTAAACAAACTTGCAAGGTCTGAAACACCTCCTAGACATGTGGAAGAGGTTTTTCCCTTTCGGTGTGCTGGGGTCCAGCTGAATAGTAGAGATCAGGGACAAGGGCAGCACCATACACAGAAGCAGTGAATGTGAGTTTTCTCAAATAGACAATTACCTTTTCTTGATTTGATGTAGAAAAGTTAAAACACGGCCTTTAAAATGGAGTTATGTTCAAGTCCTGTGGTTTCCTATTCATATATAATCTGAGCAGTGCAACAACAAGCTAGAAGCTGTAGATTTTTCTGTTTTGCCTGGTTTCTGATGTGAGTGCAATGTTTGATTGGTACCTCTACCAGTTCATAAGCAAAAACTATTATCTTGTTCCTTGCTTGAGGGTACAACACAACTCTGGATGGCATGGTGGAAGTAGACAGAAGAGTCAAATACAGTGAGATTACAAAGCTCACATTGTTGTTACTTTAATGTTTTATCTTTCCTCCAATTTGTAAAAGGACCTATTCAGTCATTCTCCAACTTGGTGATAGGAAAAACCACAACATCCAAAAACCATCAATCCAACACTGATTCTCTAGAAGGCTTGAGTCAGAAATCCTGTCTTGAATGAAATAACCATGGTCATGGATTTATCCTGCCAGGAAATTACTCGTTTCTATGCATTACTACCCAACATATATATGAAGACAGTTTCTCTAATTCAAATGTTGTGATGTGAATTTTTTCACAGACATGTTACAGTTTCCAGTGCCTTTTGAATATTTTTATTATAATTATTAAAAGTTCAAACCACTTACAAGTCTGAACTAGTTAAATGAGATCAGTACCAAGAAATATTGTTGTATGTCTTTGCATTTTCTACACCTTTGATATTCAGATTTTCATAATAATTTGACAAATTTCACACAACAGGTGATGTTCAGACATCAGACTAGTTTTACCAGTTTGAAAATCCCTAACACAAAACATGCAAGTCAGTCATTACTAAGCCGTACATGTAATAAGAACATTCGCCCCATGAGATTCCTAGCTAGTATCTTAGACTTCTCTTAGAATTGACCAAATGTTTTATTCTACAGAAGCCAACATTTATGTAGTCCATAAATATTAAAAAGGTAGCATTATTATAAATACATAATTTTGTCTCGTTTTCTCATTCCATGCAACATATGTAAATAAAGTCAACTTTTCAAGGGAAAAAAAGTATGGGAAAGAATAATTTAAGGACTTCAGTAAGTCAGGTAACTATTGGACTTTTGTTCACAGCAATTTGATCAGATAATAGAATTATATTTTAAAAAATCAGTTTTGAACATCAGACACTTTATTAAATATAACAATTCACCCTTCTGCTTGCATCATCCCCCCATTACTTTATAATTAGAGCTAGCAAAATGTAGTATTTGACGAATCAATTTATCTAATGATTGACTCCAAAAGCAATCAAAAAACGGCAGTTTTTTACTTACATTCATTTCGTACTAACTTTTTAAGTGGTGATAAAATGCATATGAAAACAGAAGAGAAAAACTTGTATTTTAAATTATACACCTGAGAAGAGTCTAAGCTGAAGATATATTATTCAAATCACAGAGGATGTTGCTCTGGTGTCTGTTTTAGAGGTTTCTCTGTATATTTTATTTCTATGGGAAAACTGTTTAGTCATAGATTTCTTCTAGTTTATTCCTAGCTTTCTAACTATTGTATCAGAACGAACCATTTTGAAAAAAAGAACAAAAAAAAAGAACAATTACTCTGTCAGTGAGTAAGTCTCTGGGCTTCTCTCTGCAAAACACACAAACCCCAAATGCTTAAAAAGAGTAAGTGATACTAAGGTACAAGGGATTAATCTTTTGTGTTGTTTTGCATAATTTTGCACAATCCTTTTGGTGCAGGCACTAAACAAAGACACTAACTTTCTTTCCCAGCAATTCATTGCAGTGCCTATGCAGGCATTGATTTTTAACTCTGCCCCTTTTCTCACCCTTTACTTGCCTGGGAGACAAGGAGATGAGTTAGAGCTTTTGCTTATCTGTATGGTCTTCTGGGTTGCCCTCTTAAATAGGGTTGACTATTTGCAAATTTGAATAAATGAAAAATAAATGAAATTGCAAACCTTGGGTTCAAAACATGAATCACTTTTCTGAGAGGAATAAAAGAAACATTTTCCAAGTGAACCCTTCCAACTTCCATTGTTTTGTATATTGAAAGATATGGCAAATCATTAGCTCAGAGCTGGAAGACAAAAGAGTAATTTCTGCTGACACCAATGAGTGCAACAATTGTTGAAGCACAAACTCTGTGCTGGTGGAGTATATGGAGTTTAGGAGTTTTCATTCAACAGCTGTTGTTTGACACTAACTCATGTAAATCCTATAAATCTCCTTGTCCAATGAAGCTGAGATCTTGACGCAGATCTTATTAGCAGCAGACGTGAATCATACGATGTTTTTAATTGATAAGTATATTTACATTCTCAGGTATTTCACTCAGAATAAATTACCCCATTGTAATTTGCAATGAAACAATGAAACAATGAAAGCAAACTCCGAATAACAGCTTAAAATGTCACTATGACAATGAACCTTGGCTACTTAAAAGTGAATTTTTCTGTAAGCCTTCTTTAAATAGAAATACTTATCATTTGGGTAGCGAGACTGGGGGGGAAATCTGAGCATAGTTTAGTTCCACTACAGAAGTCTTGAAATGCTACGAATCACAGTCCATGGCCTACAAAGATTATATGCTGGCAAAAAAGGTGGTGTGCAACTAATTGTTACTTTGAATTATGCATAGAATCTCCACCACCAAAGGTATCATCCTCTTCAGGGTAAAAAAAAAGTAAAAAAATGAAAAGAATGTATTCATCTTATTCCTTTTGAGCAAGGTATTGCTCATTTTTCTTCAAACCTCTCCTATTGCTGAGTTTACTTAAGTAATTATCCCATTCAAACTGCAATTACTAGTTATCAGATTATACACAATCCAGTTCTGCAAATGGTAACACGTTTTGAAAAGTGAAAATCTCCAGTTTTAGACTAATTTTCCCAGCTGTCTCTCCTTCCAGCATGTGCAAAACTTTCTAAGTCACAGGATCATAACTTATGTTTTGCTCACAGCTATCCACAGTTCCTCTAACCCCCAGCTCGAAGAGTCTTATTACAATGGTTTTACCTTTCTTTTCCTCAGTAAGGGACAAAGTTAGGCTATTAGAATACAGAGTCCTAGTATTTATCCAGATTACGATGCTGTGCCATTTCTCTAGTGACACTGTGACTGCTCAACATTTGGTATTTTCTGTGTTAGAATGAAGTCAGACTGTCAGTGTCACAGATTAAAACAATTTCCAAATCCCGGATACCTTGAACACAAGGGTTACAAGCAGTATAGCTTATATTTTGATTGATGTAGTTTGCTTCAAACTCATGGGCATTGTTTATGTAATCTTCTGCGTAGCACTGCTGGTCATTTTTGGACATACATGACATTCTGTTAGCTGCAGAACTGTGTCTTTCATTGGCACTGTACAGTATAAAAATCAAACTGATCTTTCGACAGCACAAGTTTCAGCCACAATTTTAAGATCTGGAAAGTGCAAGTATGCTTGTACATGTGTAGGCTGTAGATTGGAGTTGCAGCTTTTTCTGCAGTAAAAATGAAATTATATACTATTCAAAACTAACTATAGGATGAAAAATGAGTGTCACTATGTAGTCAGGTTTGACACATATACATTATGTTTATTTCAGACACTGCTGTTTCTGCTGAACTAAGTATGGAAAGATTCTAGCAGCCTTCTGGCCCAATATATGAAAGCAGTAAGAATTACTGAAGCCTAAATTAATACATAACAGCAAACACTTCTGCATCAGCTACTTGCCATCTTTCCTTGTAACACAAGAAAATGGACAATACACATGGGAACTGTGTGCTATCCATTCAGAGGTCTTCAAATAGCATTCCTTAATTAATCCCCATGGGATACAGTTCTGAGAAGTGGAGTAACTAGTTTCTCTCATTACTGAGTTCTTCTCTATGTTAAGAGTATGTTATACCAATGGGATGGCAAACTGTTATGAATTGGGATTTTACGTTTATTTTATCATCCTTAATCTAGCCTTTCGCAAACAAAACCTCACATACACTGCGCTTCACTCTACTCTGTCCATTTATGCCTATAAAAGATAAAGCACAGATGCCAACCATCGCGACACTGCTACGCAGTCCTTGCAATTCACTGCTGATCTGGCAATCTGACCTGAAGGGACCAGTTTTAGGGAGAATGTAATTTAGTCATTATGCCCACTGAGTTTTAGGGTTATCTCAGTCTCTCAGTAGCTGCACCACAGGCATTGTCAGTTATAGTGTTCTGAACAGTTGCTCATGAATTAATATGCAGTCTCTGATGCACCTGGCCATGACACTGGGACTTGAACTGCTGACTTTAAAGTCAAGTGTTAGCCAACAGAAAATAAGAAAATCCTGGGAAAAATGTTTATCTTATCCAGCCAATGGGATTACACCTACATTCTGCAAAGTCAAGAGGTTGTGAAGATCCCTCATCATATTTAAAGATTCATCCCAAACATACTCACTACCAAAGAACACAATAATGACTACCCCTAGGGCACAAGCTCTGTCATCTAAATAAACTATATTTCTCCTACAAAGAACAGGTATCATCATCCTTTCTTATACACATTGATAACTGATGTGCAAAATAAATTATAAATATTATCTGAGGAGATCCTCTGGAAATCAGATAAAAGCCTTCTTTTTTTTTTTTAAATGCTTGAATAATTTGCCAATTTCTTCACCTTCATGTTTATTTCAGCAAGTATCAGACATAAAATTAAAGAAAGAAAAAAAAAGTTGCAAATGTCAGGGATATGATAACAAAAATACAGTAAACAATCCACATTGGGCTTCTAACAGGCTTATTTAAAAAAAAAAGAATAAAAATAGGAAAAAGAATAGTTCAGAATAGATGAGGTAAAAACCAATAAAGCCCAAAATTTTAAGTTTAAATTGTGTTCATTGGACATGTGCTATGTGTTTTTCATATTTTAAAATGTCAGTTACAGTTTGTAGTTTTATACAGTTGCCAGATACAAAATCATGGAATTACAGAATCATTAAGGTTGGAAAAGACCTTTAAGATCATCAAGTCCAACCATTAATCCAGTGCCACCGTGTCCCCTAAACCATGTCCTGAAGTGCCACATCCACATGTTTTTTGAACACTTCCAGAGATGGCGACTCCACCACCTCCCTGGGCAGCCTGTTCCAATGCTTGACCACTCTCTCAGTAAGGAAATTTTTCCTAATATCCAATATAAACCTCCCCTGGCGCAACTTGAGGCCATTTCCTCTTGTCCTATCACTAGTTCCTTGGGAGAAGAGACCAACACCCTCGTCGCCACAACCCCCTTTCAGGTAGTTGTAGAAAGCGATAAGGTCTCCCCTCAGCCTCCTCTTCTCCAGACTAAACAGCCCCAGTTCCCTCAGCTGCTCCTCGTAAGACTTGTGCCTTTCAGCATTTACTGTAGCCAGGTTTTGTGTGTGGGCTTTTTTCAGCTTAGTGTGATCTGTATATCGACAGCATAGCTGTCAAGTCAAAATCACAGCATGTCTGAGATTCAAAGGGACCTCAGGAGGTCATCTGGTCCAATGTTGCTGCTCAGGCAGGGCTACCTAGAGCAGGTTCTGATGGCTTCTGACTATCTCCAAAGTGGGAGACTCCACAGCCTCTCTGAGCAATCTGTGCCAGTATTTCATGATGTTCAGATAGAGCCTGCTGTGTTTCAGTTTGTGCCCATTGCCGCTTGTCCTATCAGTGGGCATAACTGAAAAGAGCCTGGCTGCATCCTATTTTGTACCCTCCCTTCAGTTATTTATATACATTATTGATGAGATCCCCCCTGAGCCTTCTCTTCTCCAGGCTGAACAGTCCCAGCTCTCTCAGCTTCTCCTTATATGTGAGATGCTCCAATCTCTTCATCACTTTAGTGGTCCTTTGCTGGACTCTCTCCAGTATGTCCATGTCTCTCTTGCAGCCCAGGATTGGACCCAGCATTCCAGGTGTGGCCTCACCAGTGCTGAGTAGAGAGGAAGGATCGCCTCTCTGGCAACACTCCTGCCAATGCTAGATACCATTTGCCTTTTTGCCACAAGGGCACATTGTCAGCTCATGTTCAACTTGGTGCCCACCAGGCCCCCCAGGTCCTTTTCTGTAAAACTGCTTTCCAGCCTGTCAGCCCCCAGTGTGTACTTGTGCCGGGGGCTGTTCCTCCCCAGGCACAGGACTTGGCACTTCCCCTTGTTGAACACTTCAAGAAACAGACATATAAGACAGTGCACACAAAACTCACAAACTAGCAAAATAAAACATGTACAAAAGACAAACTTTCTTTTCCTTCAGTTCCCACCCTTCATATGTATGAAAAAAAAACTGTATAACTAGTACACTGAGCATATCAGAATACACAAAATGGGGTAGCCAACACATTTCCACATCTTGAGTGTGCCTTATATTCCTTTGTCAACCAGCAGGCATCAAGGATTCAGGATATCTAGGCCCCTTCATGTCTTCTCCCTGATGTCATTTTCCACAGGATTTAACCATGAGAGTCAGAACAACCCATGCTTTCAGCACGCCCCACCACGTAGCTTGTCCGCTCCCCACTCTGCCTTTGGGAATCCCTTCCTGAAGATTTTGCCTCCTGTAATGGATTTTATAGTGGAATTTCTAACTGGAGATATCGCTGCCTGCTCTACTACAGATGTTGTGCCTTAATCCACAGGTTTTATACATCTGGTCTTTGCGCTTTTACATATAGAAACAGATCTTTATAGATCCATGTATAGGTATTTATACATACCAACATAGATATTTCCTATATACAAATTATATACTATAGGTCTCTGATATTACACACACAGTTATGTGTAAAAAGGCAGATATTTATGAAGACCTTAATTTTATAGTTGCAGATTATATCTAAAGGTTTATATTTACATCTAAGTATCTATCCTCATTAATTGTATTATGCTGTGTTACGTTGAAGGAGACATCAGCAACACATACACACCTCAGAAAGGAAGTATAAAATTAATGTGCATCTTATAGTGATAGGCTATCTGCCGCTTCAGTTCCCCTCAGAACAGCTGGGACAGCAGGAACAGAAGCTTGACTGACAGTGTTGGAGAGTGGCAGCAGAAAGCTGTAAATTATGACTGGTGAAAAGGAGTCTGTGTATCTGTGTATACATCAGTGTGTCTTAAAGCACTGGGAAATATGACAACTGGTTTGCTGCTTATCCATTTTGTTTGTGCATCGTTGATATAATTATCACTTGTGCAATTTATGCTTTTAAAACTCAATAATTGTAGTTGGGGCATTAAAAAAAAAAAGAAAAAAAAAAGGAAAAATGACCCATCAATTCCTCTAGCACAGTCTTTTGTTAGCTATGTACGATGGCACAGATCTTACTTTGCTCAGGGACTATTTTTTTTTTACTCGAAACTACTGGAGGAAGTGAGGTAGTATTCTTTCATTTTCATGTCTTTTTTCATTATTAAATTGAACAAGTAGGAATGGGAAAGCTGAGCAGATGGTTTCAGGGCACCCAAAGTAGCTTATCTCTTGGACAGAACGAATGTTAGGCTATGGAAACTATTAACTAATGGTTATCATTTGTAGGAGTTCTCAACATTTGACATTGAAAAGATCATTAATCTCCTACGTAGCTTTTTTTTTAAACATTATTTTAAAGTTAAGAGTAGATTTGTCAGTCTCCAGTGTAAGTCAAATGGAAGTAGCTGTCATAAAATGATGGACAGTACCATTGGAAGTCTTCACGATAGTGATACAGAAACAAGATATTGTGGTATGGACATATACCACCATGGGGATGATCAGAGTTTTGGAAAGTTATAGGCGGAGAAAAACAACATCTCTTTCCCCACATCAGTACACCTACTCCAGAGCTGATCTGATTTTTCTGCAGAACCAGGCTCTGTTCCTTGGAAAAGTGCATTTGTGATGGAGGTTACAGTGCAAGCCAGAGGTAGGGACACTGGGAGTGCATATCCTTCTACAGCTGCCCTCCCTTTCAGACACTATCATCCACAGACTCTTAACAGCAGTTTTTTATGAACTAGAAGGAAGAGAAAAGGAAGTAAATTTTCATTTACTGTAATATTTTAAAGAAAGAGTGGAAAACAGTAAAGCTACTTTTATAGAGTGCAACATTTTCCCAGTAGAGAAAAGAAAGTATATTGAAAATTAAAAAGTCATGAATGAATATTTAACATACATAAACAGAAGTCTATAAAATCTGTAACAGCTGTTTTAGATAAGATTTGTAACAGCCATTTACTTTTTCTCAAGTTTGATAAAGTCTTCTGGCAAAAGAAACATAATTCAACAAGTTAGTGAAACACAACAAAGTGACCATTCCATTTAGGTCACAGTGATATTTTCAAGCACATAAACTTTCCCTGAATTTAGGGGGCAGCTCTTACAAATCAAACTACATTTATAAACACCACTATGGGAATGAAGGGGGGGTGAAACAAAACCTGAAGTTTATTAAGATTGAAGTTGGCAAACGCTCACTTTTATTTTCCCTTGTGCTAATATCTTTCAAAAGTAAGGAGTACAGAAGGGAAAAATCAGCAAGTGACTAGCATGGAGAAACAGGGAAGAAATAAGTACTGACAGTGATTGAATTATGTTGATCGTATCAGCAAAACAGCTATCATTGGCACAGGAGACCCGGGACCATCAGCCTGGGACCATCTGGCAGTGATCATTGCAGTGCGTGACATCAAGCAGGTAATGTTAACTCCACCACTGAAAGGGGGCTATGAACTATGATCAGAGATACAGCCCCATCAATAGACATCTATTTTCCTGCTTTGCCATAAATGTCAGTGTCCATAGACCCCTCAATTATTCAGTGTTCTGCTGAAGGTTAAAGGCTTAGAACTGATTTTATAAGCCAGTCTTGACATATTATTTCCCCTGACCACACACATGCACACACACAAAATGCAGGCTGGGAATGCCACAGTAGATAAAGATCAGCTGTAACTCATTTGTGATAATTAAACAAAAAATGAGCAGTCCTTAAGGTGAGGAAAAAGCAACAGACTGTTTCTTTGGAAAAGATTCTTTGAAAGTAAAAGGCTAAACACATTCGGCTTTTTGTTGTTGTTGTTTTTCCCATTTTCAAAACCAACATTACAATTTTATGATGCACAAAATGGAAAACTTTCAAAAATGTCAGGTTTTGAAAAAGATTACTATGAATAATGTATTTCAATACAGCTTTGTCAAACTGTTCTATAGTACATACATTTGTAATTTCTTAACACTGAATTTACTGGGAAGTGACACTACTGTGCTCATGCTGTTCACACTTGTTTACAAATAGAGGCAGTCAGGCTTTGAGCTTCAAATTCAAGTGTCCAGATACTGACGTGACTTGCCTGAAAGCGCTGGCAGGAAAAGTGTGCCGTGTTAAAAATTCATAAAGAACACTGCTTTTTATTTCAAGAGTAACAGGAGCAAAAGGTTTTTGCAGTGCCCTGGGAAAGAGAAAGTTCAAATATTGTGAAGTTGCAGGAGTAGATCAGAGCATACTATTCACAGTTAAAGCCTACAAGGCAGTTCTTTATAGTGTCTTGGGTGAGACAACTGAAGGAGAACTGAACCTAAGGAGCCAATTTGCTGAGTTTTGTTCAGTCTGTAAATTGAGTAGTTTTTATTATAGAACCATGAGCTGCAAGAACTGCATATTGAACAATGGAAAACTGTATTTGAATCTGTGTATTTCTAAGTTATCTGAAGTTATGTTTCTATAACTCCTAGGAAATGTCAAATGGACCTGTGAGGGGCTGACAGAACAGGTTAGGTCTTTCAAAATTCTGAGTCTCACCAATTATTGATCTCATAGCTGCCTACTTTTTCAGGCACCCTCATGTGGGAAGTAGCTGTGTTCAGGTTCCAGGCTAGAAGGAGACAAGTATTTTTTTTTAAAAAAACTGTTTTTGTGCTCAAACTTCCCTTTCAGAAATGCATGCACTCACTTTGAGTTAGATCTAAAAGTTTACTACCTAAGGCGAAACATTTCTTTAACCTCTTGTCCTCTTTATCCTGAAGTCTATACTGACTGCTAGCAAAACTACTATTGCATCACATATTTTAAAATATCTTTAAATGAATATTCAGCAAAACACGTTTGTATTTTGGACAGTTTCTGAACCAGATCCTTCTAGGAGAGACAAACAACTAGAAACACTTGTCAAATATGTTATTTCGTACATTTAATTAATATCTATCAAATGCCTGTCAGATGGCTGACTGAATCCTTTGAGGAAAAATTAGTAGAGTAAAACTTCAGTGTTTGACAGTAGTCAAATTATGCAAAGAGTGTCCACCTCAAGCGTACGCACACAAATAAGGAAGTGCCAAGACAGCAGCATTATGGAGAAAGCTCTCACGCTTCTTGGAGGGGAAATCAGCATGACTGGGTACCCATCTGAAATGCCAATACTCTAATGCACACAACATGGGGAACAAAGAGGAGGAATTAGAGATCTGTGTGCAGGTGCAGGCTACGATCATCTTGGGGTCACAGAGATGTTGTAGGAAGACTCCCATGACTAAAATACTACAACAGATAGGTACATACTCTTTAGGAAGGGCAGGCTGGGGACAAAAAGGAGAGGGAGTTGCCCTTCCTGTGAAAAAATAGCAAGCCCACATGGGACTCTGCCTTGGGATGGATGACAAGCTAGTCAAGAACTTATGGGTTAAAGGGTAGACAGACATAGGTGATGTTGTCATGGGTGTCTGCTATAGGCTCCCTCAACAGGAAGAAGCAGATGAGCCCTTCTGACAACAGGAGGAAATGTCATATTCATGTGCCCTTGTCTTCATGGGACACTTTTAACTACCCTGACATCTGCTGGTAGGGCAATACAGCAGGCCACAAGCAATCCAGGGAATTGTGGAGAGTATTATTGATAACTTCTTAACACAGGCCATCAATGATTGGACAAGGGTAGGTCCTCTTCTGAAAGTGCTATCTACAGTCAAGAGAGACCTTGTGGGAGAAGAGAAGGTCAGGGAAAGCCTTGGTTGTGTTGAACAGGAGATGATGGAGTTCAGGATCCAGAGAGGAGGGAACAAGGCAAAAAGTAGGATCACAACTCTGGACTCCAGTAGCGCAGGTTTTGTCCTATTCAGGGAACTGTGTGGAAGAAGACAGCTGTGGGCAGAAGAGGGTCCAGGAGAGTTTGGTTTTTGGATCACATCCAAGCTCAAGAATGGCTTACTCCCATGACCAGGTTATCAAGATAAGGTGGCAGAAGGCCTGTATGGAGCTCTTGATTAAACTCAAATATCAAAAGGAAGTATACAGAATGTGGAAGGAGGGTCAGGCAGCCCAGGACAAATGTACAGACACTACCTGCTGGGATGGGTTTAGGAAAGTCAAAACTCATCTGGAGCTGGACTGGAAAATCTCCAGATGTCCCTTTTAACCTGGAACATTCTATGACTCTGTAATTCAGAATTTGTGAAATATTCACAGAAATGTCCAGATCTTCCTCACGTGTCTTAGTGAAATTTCACTATTTTTTCTTAGCTTCGTTCAGCCTTCTCATTCCTTCTCCATCCTCTGTTACAATGTGTGTTTCCAAGTCATCTAGAACATATACCTTCTGTACAAACACATGCAGTCCGAAAGCCTACTACAGTTTTCTTACCTGCTGAGAGCCAGCATCCTTAATACCTGGTGAAATGTCAACACACTCGTCCTTTCCAGGCTAAAAAGAGTGGCACAGAGAGGATTAAAATTCCTATGTCATGAGGCATCTATGAAGAAGCTCACTATCATTCATGACGAAGCTTCTAGGAAAGGATATAATGCTGTGATTTGTGAAGTTAACTGCCAGTGGCCCAGGCAACATACAAGACTTCAGAAGTAAATCCTTCCAATCTCAGAGCCTTTAAGAGCAGCGGAGTGGAACATCAACAACTTTCATGTCCCTGCCACTGTGGCAGAGCTGCTTGATATTTTCATTGATATCATATACATGTCCAGTATGTTATGTCTTCCTCTTTTTTTCCTGTCCTCCTCTTTTTTTGCAAGTTTATAAGGGAAGTTGTTGTCATTTTTTCCTTACGTCCTCTAACCAGAAAGAGAAAGGACTTTGGTATGGCAAACCTTGGGATGAAGGCAACCTTTTTGTTATTCCCCATTGATAACTCCGGGTTTTAACTATTTTTGGTTTATTTGGAAAACCAGACCCTAGATGCAAGTATATTTAAGGGTCTTGATGTAGGTTTTCCTTGCTACTGAAGATTTTTAAGCATATTTTGACAATGCATCAGCATAACAAGATGATTGGCTGCTTTGTAAACACTAGAACAAGATCAGTTTGATGCAGTATTCCTTTTTTTCTAATGACATAGTACATGTAAACAGCTGGATTGGAAAACTGAGCATCCTGAACTCACAAATGCGTGACCACAAACTTTCTCTTTATGCAAAATCCTATTTCAACTGATTTTGTTGGATGAAGCAGCAGTCCCCTGCAGCATCTTCTCTGACAGCTCTGTCAGCTCCCATGTAATACAGATTTCCACTTCTAGCAATAGATATGCAAGCATTTTTCCCATATCTAATTCAAGCTTTTTGTTTCTCACTGCCTAGCCTTCTAGTCTCTGCTTTTCACTCTCACCAAAGCAAAAAATCCAAGGTTCCTGCAGCTCTGCTACAGCTGCATGCAGTTGCAGCAATGACTATACAAAGTCTTGAAGGTCAAATAACACTTGAGTACAGGTTCAGTGCCTATTAGCTCAGATTTTAATGACATCTTTATTCACCAAGAACACTGTGGAAATTCTCCCTGTTAGACACTCCAACCCTATAATAGAAGAAGTTCATCTTTTTAAAATTAGCCTATGTACAAGGCTTCATCTTGAAAATGCTGCCACAGTAAAGGAAAGTATCTCCCAATGAGTAAGAATGTAGAGATATGCAGTTATAAATAAAATGCCTTCTACTTATTTCAAAAATAAAATAGTGTGCAGATAATTCTTGTCAAAATTAGGTGCATTATCTTTGAAATTTATTAATTTTAAATCTGATCACCTTTTTCTACCAGGAAAAGACTTTGTCAGGTTGATACTAAAAGAAACAATTAATCATGTGATAATCGTAGTCAGAAGATGCAGAACAGTTTAGCTAATGTATTCTGCTACATGACTGTATTCTTGCTTATTTATAGAGTACCATTAGAAAATCCAAATCAAATAATGGTTTATCTAATAAGAAACAATGGGCAGATAGGATTTATCATAGCTTGTACCATTCTGATTCTAGTAAAAAAAGCTATGTACTTCACTATTCTGAAAAAAACTACATACTTTGTAAGAAGTCCCTGATGAAACGATCGATATGTGGATAGGTAGATCCCTAAGGCAGAAATGAATGTGAGGAAATGGATAGTACTTACATCTAATAGGGATTATGGAAGAAAATGTTTTTGTTGTGTTTCTCCTGTTTCAAATACTAAAAAAAAGCAAAAAACAAAACAAACAAATACACTGAAAGAAAACAAAATTCACCTCCTTACTTGGATTGTTATCAGCAAGTATTCTAGGTACTAACATCCTGTTCTCCTATCAGTTGTCAACATGGGTTTTCAATCAGAATTTGGATGTTCAGACTTCCAAAACTAGGAGTTCCCTTTTGCTTGAATTTTAAGGGGTCATTGACAGACCTTTTCATATGACCAAATTTTAACCTTGAATAAATTACTCAGTACATATTTTTTTCCCAGTTTCAATGTATTGTTACAGTTCCTGAAACTATTAATCAGATTTCTTTGAACTCTCCTTATGCTTGAAAACAAAGCAAGCTGTTTTCTTTAGATTTGTTTCTTCCTTTTATTCCTCTACAGGGTTTAGACATTTGAAATATTTTCCTTTTATCGAAATGATTACAGTGATTTTTAATAAAATTTTCAGTTGTGTCATTTAAATTCAGGGATGATTCTGGCTGCCTTAATATATACTTTTAACTCTCTAGGGATAAGTCCATCCAGAATCATATTCTCATCTGGTCTTATTTCTTTTGTATACAGGGATTTTTAATGATTTATATATCCACTCATTTCCCTTTTTAGTGCTCCAGATTTTGTCCAATTCTCAATTTTCAACATCATAAATTGTACTGAACCTGCTCTGAAAAAAAATCTTCCCTTGTTAAATCTTTCTTTGTGTACTTTCACTCTACAATTTTTTTTCAGTATAATATTACAAACAAGTGGGATTATCTTCCCATCCCCAGTTTCCTTGTAATTTCATGATAGAGACAACAGATAATTTATAATCTAAGAGATTTCCCATTTCAAATTATTGCCAATTACTGCTGTTGGGGTCTATACTGATACCTCACATTCTTTTGTCTCTAGTACCCTTTTATACTCATTACAAAAAGTCTGAAACATACTTTTATGTATACCTATTGTCCTAACAGAATATATGCTTTCTAGAAAGCAGTTCTGGCAATTTAAAAAGAGTTGATAAATTATGTACGCTTCTTTTGTCAGCATGCCCATATCAATGCATTCAAACCTTCATCAGACCTTTCCACACTTTTCATACAGCAGGTCCAAGACACTCCACAATGTGTTCTGCTATAAGCAAGCAGTCAAAGAATAATCTAAAATCATCTTTATTCAGGACAACACTTATATATTTATCCTTGAATGTTTATCTTAGAGACTTCGATAAGACTTAATATGCTGAAGATCCACATGGGTTAGCCTTAATAGTTGCAACTGACTGTATATTGTACAAAAGTGCTTTTCTACAAAGATACCTAAGTATAAAATGTCGTTAAGACAGCAAGTAAAGTGAAGTGTCTAAAAGACAAGTTTCATCAAAGAATAAAGAAGAACAAATATGGTATCGTAGCATAATCCCCCTATGTCACTGAACCTGGTACTACTCACAGCCTGACCCTAGTCCTAGATGCTAAAAACATTTGACAAATCAAGTTCAATCAATAAATGACTCCTGTGAGGACCACAACTATTTGTTTCCCTTTTGGCTAAATGTTTCTTCTGTTACCATTTATCACATTTGGTACAACGATTGAGTTATTGCAAATTCTAACTGATTAATCTTCTTTGAGTATTCTGCTTCACTGGACCTGTCAATTACTTTCTGTTTTTACTTCAGACAGTTCTTGAGTGTTCACTAGCTTTTGAAGAGGTTGCTGCTAGGTTGAGTGCAGTGGGAAGCATGACCAAAATGTAATGCAGCCTTTAGTGTACAAAGTTAAGAAACCTTCCTTTATTCTCAAATGTTCTGTATTTTTTTCACAGTTGTATTTAGAATTACTGTTGTATATGGACTGAAAATGCAAAATTATGGTTTTAGATTAATAGTTAGAACCATCTGAGTAAAGACCGTGTCAACCATTTGGCTAATACCATACTCCATTACTTTATAAATTGTTCATCAGATTGACTGCCTAAAGAACAAAGGAAGAGCCGAGACAAACAGAAAGATACCTGCTGTTCTTCTATTTGAGAAAGGGGTTGTTGCAAGTAACTTCCTGCAAGCTGGAGAACTTCCCTTGCTGCTTGTGAGACTAGTTCTTGCTCAGTAAAGCTCCAAATGGGAATGTCTTCTCATAATACACAATCTCATATGCAATGTTGACTCAGCCCTGGTTTCCAGACGACTTTAAAATTAATGTTTTACTTTGCAGATAGGAGAAAAAATTCTAAAACAGTAAAATAAATTGCACAGTTTCAGCACCTGTCCAGTGGAGCCACTTTATCCTGCATCCTGCCTGTCCACTTTGGCACATGGCTTCAGGACCACAGAATACTGCCACTGAGTTTGCCATGCTCATGCAGTTTGTACTCTCAAATAGTATCTAGCCTTGTAATGAATGTGAAGCTTCCAGAGGAAGATAAAGCCAACGTTTGTATTTTTTAGTATAGTAGCAAAGAAACACATGAAAGATTAAACCAGTTAGGAAACAACAAAGAAATATCTCCTGCACCCCTCTCCACTTTCACCTCCTCCCCCCCCGAAAAAAAAGAGAAATCACGTGGCAATGTTGCCTCCTGCTGATAATGGAATTTTCAGTTTTCATCTTCCAATCCATCACACAGGAGCCTTCAATAAAAACACTTAAAGAAATATGGGTACATCAGACTGTTGTTACTGCTTGAAAAAGTTTTTAATCTATTTGTGGCAGAGATTGTGTTCCTAAGTAAGTTAACAAGATGATGCTATCACATCACCTTGCTGATGATAAATCTTGACACATTTCCTCTACCTTGTTTCTAGCAGAAAGTGTTTATGTTATAGTGCCTGTGTTGAGCTGAATGTTTATAGAATGCCATGACTCTACCTGATTCATCAGTTTTGTCACCTGCTTCTATGGTCGTATGGATTGTAAAAGTCTCTAAGTAGGCATCTTCTGCTGAGATTCAAATCTTGTTCTTCTTTCAACATATGTAATCTTTCCCACATTTTGTTTATATCTGCATCTCAATGCAAGAGATGCCTTTCTGTACTTTGCATGATAGAATTGTAAAAACGATCAAAATATTTTTGCTTTTCCTTTGGCCTTGCTTTCCTCTCATTGAGTACTGTGAATGCATCGGCATGTAAGTTTCAGCACAAGAGTTTTGCACTGTTTCATTTTTGCTCTGCCAGTCATTGTATATACACCTCTATTTCTTCCTCATCAGTCATACTTGTCAATTTGAGCGTACATTTCTTAGGTGTGTAAAAATTGTGACAGCAGATTCCAGTAGTGATGCTTAAAACTTTATCCTCCCTCTGAAAAGGAGGGCTAGTAGGATCTCAAATCACCACAACGAAAGGACAAGGTCTATTCTTATGAAACTTTCAGACATTATAGTTGCAGTCTATTGGCCATATTTAGAAAGACCAAGAATTCTGCAGCAAGAATTGGAGAATATTATTAACTGTCTTATTAAAACAAAGTGCAAAATCACAACTTCGTGGACATATTAGAAGAAACTTTGCTACAGATGGGGGTCTCACTAACAAAATGAATAGGGAACTGGATGTAATTGTTGATGATAAAGCAATCTGAATGCCGTATAGCCATGAACAATTTAATTCCAGGAGGCAGCAGGTGGGGTATTTTAAGTAAAGAGAAGGAAATATTAATTCTTATCATACAAGTCTTTACTAAGACTTCATTAGAATATAAAGCTCAATTCTGATTAGCTATGTTCAGAATGGTAATTTGAAAGCAAATCCAGACTACTCAGATGACAAGCAGTTTTAGAGAACAAACCTTAAAAGAGACTAGTGAAACGAAAGTTGGGGCAAGATGATTATTTTCTATAAATACACTTACTTGATAATCACAATGGAAAGTCAAGGACTGTCAAAACTAAATTTGCTTGTAGAAGATCAAAAGAATGTAAAAATTGGTCATGAATATATCTTCCCAGCAAATGAAAAGAACATTTCTAACCATTAGAGATGAAGTTCTGCTGTAGTTTTTTGAATGATGCAGTGGAGGCCTGGAACATACACTCACTAAAGATGTTATTTGAAAACATCTGCTGGACTCCATGTGGTCACCAAAATAAAAGCAAACAATGGTAATATTGATACATTTCATAACTATATATACTTGTAATTTGAGCTGCATACATGTGTAATACATACATATATATAAATATATGTTTATACACATACATGCACATATGTATTCTTGCAAGCCTAATGTTTGAAGTGTTATATATCCTTTACTTAATAGAACTAAAAATATTGTTTGTTTGCTTTACTTGGCTGTGACACTGTACTGAACAGATATGTACACTGAGCTGCTAAAATCTAGAGATTTTTCGTGAATAATTGTAGCGCATGCAATTAAAAAACCCTTTAAGAACAGGATCAGCTCAAAGACCAGGGTACATTGTCTTGTTCATTGGTAACAGTTCTCCTAGCTTTGCTAGATTCCTACAGACTTATCCTAAGACACAAGCAATCTTGAGCAATTCAACAAAACTGCTCCAGCCCTTCATCCAGTTCATCAATGGAAATATCTAAGCACTTATAAAGCCTCTTTAGATAGCCTTTTTGTATTATTATAAGTTGTTATTATCAGCTTCTTTTTGTATTAGAATAAACCATTTTTTTCCTTCTCGTTCACTGCTGTTTCTCAATCAACATTGATATTCCTTTGTCCAACTCCGTTGTGAATGAAATTTCAAGTACAGACTGTTCTTTGAAGCACTAACATAGACATTCACTGTACATAAATGAAGTTATTTGTAACTTGGCTAGCAATGTTTATATAGACAAAGATAAGATATCAAGAGGAAGAAAAAGATTTTTCATTTTTTTCATCAATGATACTGGAAATGTACTCCCATAATGAGCAGTTTGAGATTCAGGTAACTTATCCATTTTTACTATAGCTCCTTAAATAATTTGTTGTGTGTGTTTGTTTTTTATCTGTTTCAGCAGAGGTATTTTACAGCTATTTGACAGAAAATGTGATTTGGAATTCCCTTACACCAGTTGATAATTTTCCAGTCTTCCAGTGTGGTGGGTTGACCCTGACTGGATGTCAGATGCCCACCAAAGCAGCTCTATCGCTTCCCTCCTCTGCTGGACAAGGCAGAGAAAAATATAATGCATGACTTGTGGGTTAAGATAAGGACAGGTAGAGATCAGTCACCCATTACAGTCATAGGGAAAACAGACTTGACTTGAGAAAAAAATTAATTTAATTTATTACCAATCAAATCACAGTAGGATAATGAGAAATAATTCCAAATCGTAAAAACCACTTGCCCCTATCACTCCCTTCTTCCCAGGCTTAACTTTAAGTCCCGAGTTCTCTACCTCCTCCCCTCTGAGCAGCACAGGGGGACAGGGAATGGGGGTTGTGGTCAGTTCATCACATGTGGTCTCTGCCGCTCCTTCCTCCTCAGGGGGAGGATTCTTCACATCCTTCCCCTGCTCCAGCCTGGGGCCCCTGTCATGGGAGACAGTCCTCTACAAACTTTTCCAGTGTGAGTCCTTCCCACAGGCTTCAGTTCTTCATTAACTGCTCCAGCCTGGGTCTCTCATAGGTCCACAGGCCCTGCCAGGAACTTGCTCCAGCATGGGCTTCCCACGGGGTCACGGCCTCCTTCGGGCATCCCCCTGCTGCGGCGTGGGGCCTCCCCGGGTGTGGGTGCAGATCTGCTCCCCCGTGGAGCTCCATGGCTGCCGGGGCACAGCCGGCCTCACCAGGCTCTTCCCCAGGGGCTGCCGGGGACCCTCTGCTCCGGCGCCTGGAGCCCCTCCTGCCCCTCCTGCTGCCCTGGCCGGGGGGGCTGGCGGGCTGCTGCTCCCGCACGTTCTCGCTCCTCTCTCCGGCTGCAGTTGCACACAGGTTTTTTTTCTCCTTCTTAAATATGTTATCCCAGAGGTGCTACTACTGTCGCTGATGGGCTCAGCCTTGGCCAGTGGTGGGTCCATCTTAGAGCCGACTGGCACTGGCTCTATTGGACATAGGAGAACCTTCTGGCAGCTTCTCACAGAAGCCACCCCTGTAGTTCCCCCGCTACCAAAACCTTGCCACACCAATCAAATACAACCAGTCATTCCAAATCTGATTCAGACCAGTTTTGTTTTTCCTATTTTCTTCTAATGTGAATCTGCATGACCTGAAAGAGATTTGATTGTGGCAGAAGAGAGTACATCCATTTAGCTAAGTTCTGCCACCTGGAGCATATGGCTGAAAGAGGAGAAGTTTCTCTTCAGGCTACACAAGTCTGCAAGGAAATCTGGGAACCTCAACCAAAATGCAGACCAGACCATGAGGCTGGAGCAGCCAGCCTGACTGATGTCTAGGTCATAAATATCTGCTTGTTGGCCAAAATATATTAAACTTTCAACATGCTAATGAGAACCAGAATGAATATGACCAAGTATGGACCCATGTGTGAGATTCGGGGTCTTGTCCCCTAAAGCAAAAAGTGTCTGCAGAAATGTTTAACACCAGCATCAGTAATCTAGGCAAGGACTCTTTTGCCAAAGATAAATCTCAACATTCATCTCAGGTGGAAGGCCACTACCTGAGCATTACATTTTTGGTGTTTCAGAGGGAAACTTCTCTCTTTACTCTTCAGTTTAAATAGATGTTCATACAGGCAAACATAGTTCAAAGACCTTCTAAATTATCTGAATTAGAACCACTTCCCCTGTCAATCAAATTTATTTTCCTTAGTATTTATGAAGCTGTAATCCTGTTAATGTTCTCGTTGGTCAGAAAATCTTCTCTGGCAATAGGCACTGAATTTTCAATTTTAAAAAATGTGGAAAAGATGCACAACTTTTCATAAAGAATGAGGAGGGGAAGAAACTTATTATTTTACATTAAGGGTACAAGTAGAGTTGTTTGCCAAGAGATGAAAAATGGCAGCCTCGAGAAACTTGCCAGCAGTATCAGCTTTTGCATAAACACTATCAGGGACGTGCCTCATAACAGTGTAGATGTTGTATCACCACAGTGAAGAAATAAGGAATGGAAGGGAGAAGAAAACTGCCATACAACAGAAGAGCTCACATGACAGAAGAGAGGATAAGATGTAGTCAGCGATATGTATGACTTCATAAATAACTGGTCACTTGCTGCGTGCTTCAGGAGAGGAGTGACGAACAGACAAAAAGGAGCCTTTTGATTTTCCTAGTGTGACATATGAATGTTTTGCTGTTGCTCTTACCAGCAGCAAGGAAGACTGTCAATATAGTCTTACTGGGTATATGGTCCCCTATTGTGCTATGGGAAACTGCCACCAAAAAAGTAAGAAGCAACTTGAACATGCTGTGTTTGGTTTGGCTGAACTGTAACAGATACTAAACTGGGTCCTAAGAGAGCTTTAATATACTCTGAACCCAACATATTTTGATAATAACCTCTCCATTATATTAGTCATTAAGGAAACTTGAAAATACCAGTTCACAAACTAAACAGAATAACTCTTCTCCATTCCAGACTTTTGCTACAATTAGAGTAATTTATTTTGGGGAAAAGCCAGGAAAAGATAGAATGGGGGGGAAGTCTGAAAGAAAGGAGTAACAATTAGATCACTTCTGCCTCTGCTTGCTGGGTGGGTCCTCTGAATGTCAGCCTCATTATTCTGGACATCAACCCCAGGCAGCAGCTCCTAAATGCCGTTCCAAATGGTGGCCTAAATGGCAGTCCCTGTTGTACATTCTTTCTCCAGTAATAGTGGCAGGCTGTTGGGAACTTCTTTTAGTTCATAATAAATTTCAGGAGCGCTAGTTTGAGAACAATGTTTGAGGCTTACGCCAACCCAGACTGGCAGATAAATGCTTTGAATCCACAATTCCATTATCACTTCTGAAAGTCTGTAGGCTGCAAGTCTTGTTCACTGGTGGGGAAGAGCCCAGATATTCTGAGGTGACAAGGATGACTTACATAAAACTTATATAATCTCAATGTCTCAAGGGCCCTGCGTGGCTCAGTTCACCAGGGACTCTAAACCCCTCACAAACATTAAAGAAAGCATCTTCATTGTGGTTGCATTAAAGAAAGAATCCTTCTGTGAGGTCAGTTGAGATCCAAAACATGGACAAATTAAGCGAACAGACAACAAATCTGTGGCAGTGCCAGGAAATCATGTTGTAATTCTCGGTCCACAGCCACAACCACAAGAGTAATCTCCTTGTACATTTCTGGTAGCAAAAGAGAGGGGGGGGGAAAAAGTCCCTCACAGAAGCCTCTTCATTCTTATTTAACATGGATTTTACCATGCATGGAAACAACCGTTCCATTTTCTCATGTAGACTGCAGCAGGCTGTGTGAAGCTGGGCTGTTTGAAATGAGAGATTCAGATGTCAGGCCAGCTCAAAATGCAGACTCTTTCTTACTAGCAGCTGTGCCTCAAGCACTAACAGATCTTCATGTCTCTCTGTCATTTGTTTGGAGGGACAGCCAGTACCTTCAGCCACAGGAGGTTGATCCATGGCTATAAAAGTAACTTGGTCTGTCATGAGCTGAGGGCAAATCCTTCCTCAAGCTATTCTTTCTGTTAGTTTAGCTAAAAGGTGGCTAGGCAGCCACACCTTGTCATGGGCACTTCATAGCTGCCAGAGCTGCCTCTCCACTTCTCAGCAGTGCCAAAATCCATCCAGTTATACCTCAGTCCTCATGCATGGCCATTATGGTAGAGGATCTTGCAAGACGAGGGCAGAATATGCAAATACATTTCTCCTGATCACAATGCTCCTGTTCAGGACAGGTTTACCATTGTTTGCCTGGGAGAACTCAAAGTACGTGGCTAGTTTTTCTCCCTTCTGACCACTGTTGCTTTCCTTCTCTGAACTGTTTAAATGAAATACATTTAAACAATATGAAAACATCAAAAGAGCGTATTTACTTTGGGTTTATGTTTTCATGAAGTCCAGCTACCAGGGAGAACTGAAAGAGTCCAGGGTAGAAACACATGAATTGAGCCACATTCTCCAGTTTGCTTTAATTGTTTCACTTGCCAAGGCAAAGGCAAGCCCAAGTCCTAACACTTTCACTTAATGTCACAATCCTGCTATGGCTGCGGGAAGGAGTAGCTGGTTACTGCCCTGCCTGTGTTCTCCACCTCCTCTCATGTAAGTTACCTGGTGGATAAGTGAGAAGATATTCCCTGTCCCTATCCCCCATACGGACAGGGATATACACCAGTGGATGGATACATTAGCAAGTTCCAGCCCATGCTCAAGGTCTCCCACATTTCTGCAGGTGTGACTCTACATTCTGCAAATGCTGGTTACAGAATGGAGGACTCACTGCAGTGAATTGATTCTCTACTTTGGCTCAGAACATGACTTCAGTTTTCTGTGCAGCGTTACATTTTCCGTGGTGTAATTTTGTTTTAAGCCTTCTCTTGAGAAGTAGTGTAGAATAGAAAAATTAAACTAGTATTTCAATATCCCTTGGCTCCAGTAACTAGACCCCTAGGCACATGCTGCGCCTGCATCTGACTAATCTGTGTCTCCCTGCTAGCAATAAGAAGCATCACGAAGTCAGGAAGCTTCCTGGCTGCTTTGGGCTCCCAGGGCAGACTCCTTGAATGACTGAATGGTGCTGTGACTGGGTCATCTCCATGTGACAATGGTCCTCAACAAATGTAAGCATGCCCTTGAAGCCACAAACAGCAGGAAATAACTGAGTGGTGAATGTGGCTGTGGAATTGTCTGGATCATCTAAATCTGGCTGAATCTGGCATTCCTTCAAAAAGGCTCTGTTAGGTAAGATGCCAGAATGCAGCTGTGGCACCTTATTTAAAAAAAAAAAAAAAAAAGAAAAAGAAAGAGAGCATTTTCGTGCTGAGTGGTGATTTTTCCCAGTTTAGCATTGATGCATTGGCATTAACCAACGGCTTAGCATTGATAACAGGAAAGTATAGAAACCGCCTGGTTTACTGGAGGAAGGAGGGGAAAGGGAAGTCCTGAGCTATCACTGCTGACTCGCCAAATGAAGGAATGTTTATGATGCCTTTAGCCAAGTCTATGCACAGCTACATCTTCATTTCTACTCTTCCCCTCATCTCTTCCTTGGGCCATGTGGTATCCTTGTAAATGGGGGATATTTCCTGTTCTTCGGAGCTTACTTAGGAATAGTACTTCTCCCTGCAAACAGCCACAAAGTCTATGACTCGATGACTCTAGAGAATTTAATAATGAAAAAGACAAAAAAATATACACCAGCTGTGAGTCAAAGCAAATGTAAACACAAAATAATACTCTTAGATGTGTAGTCACCCACTGTTATGAAAACCAAAACGTACGGGTTTTAGGGATGACTGTCTACTACAGTCAACAGAGGGGACAAAAAAGGTGTCAGATAAAGGGAACGATACATGTCCACATTTGTTTCAGTCTTTTAAGCAACCAGCTTCCAAAAGAAAAAGCAAACCATTTTTAGAAGATAAAATTTCAGTGAGTCCAGACCAGAATGAAATTTTACCTGGAAGGTGCTCCTATGCTAAAGGAAGTCAGCATGACTTATCAAATCTGTTTTGAGTATTGCTCTCTATAAGTGCCATTTCAAAAGATTCATTGGCTATGTAGGCTTTTACTATCAGCATATTTATTTCACCTCCTAAATGAAATCCAATTTGAGGCTATTAATATTAATGTGCTGAGATAATTCTGATGATGAATTAATAAAACACTTGGCCTCTCAATATGCTGTTTGCTCTTACCATTTAATGATGCTCTTAACTGGAAAAAGGAAGAGATAGAGCTGACTCCAGCAGGAGCCTGAAAATTAGAAACCACTTCATTGTTTTTAGCTTGCCGCTTTAACGACAATCGATGACATTGATTTTGGACTAGAAAAGTATTTACTAAATCTTTACCATGTGCTGCAGTCCCTATTTAGATTCCTTAAGCATAATCTGTATGTAACACCTGCTTAAAGTACTGCAACTACTTGACGAGAATAACTTAAAAAATATTTAATGCATTTCTGTCGTTTGTTAGAGATTTGACCCTATTTCTTATGTTTATTATAAAAATTGGGGGTTTTTTTCAAAACAGTTCTCCTGCCACTGAAAGCACAGCTGTACCTTAGAAAAATCAGATGGCATCAACAGTCTCATTCCTTTACAAGAGGAATTTCAGTTCACTGAACATTTCAGTTCACATAAGGCTAATTCACCTACCTTATTATGCTAGAATAGATTTCCATTTGAAGAACTGAACTCAGTTAATGTACATGATTTTTACATTAGTCTTCACAGCACACAATCCTAATAGAAATAAAATCTAAATAATAATAGGATATTTCTACAGACAGCTAATGTAAAAACATATGTGTAGACATCTATAGTGTCACATTCATAATTTATACAGGTTTTTATTATTGATATAAGTGAACATGGAAAACATTTCATTCTAATCTTGCAAATACATATAATTTATCATGGTTAAAACATAGAACCTTAATGCTAGTCATTTTTAGTTTTCATCTAGGAAAAAATGAAAAAATTCTAGCACTGTGATTGCAAACAATTGCAATTTCAAATGAGATTTCATTCCTGGAAAGCCTGTCAAAATGGTGGTTAGCAGAATACATACAATGTAATTTTCAAAGTATGAGGTGTTCTTTAAAAATTCTAGCAGGATGCAAGCATGAAAGTGCATTCCCAACACACTTCATGTTTAAGCCTGGAGTCTTCATTCAAGCCAAATTGTCTCTCTTTGAAATGGGTCAGATCTTCAAGTGATATAGACTGTTTTAACCTTAACTGCATTGTAGTGGTATGCAAAAAATTCAGGAGACAAAGATGCAACAGCTGTAGCATATTATTATTGAGATCAATAATATTATTAATTATTAGGTTTCTGAAACAGAAAATCTAAACAAATTACTACCTTCAGAGTGCTTCTTCAGAGAGAAAACAAAGAGAAGAAATTTACTGTTGTTCTTTTTCATTAAATTATGAAGCACTCAATGTGGTAAAAGCCCTGTATGTGTCTGGAGAAACCTCTCCGATGTGGAAGAGAAATATTTATAATCTCTAAAATTATGCTAATTAAGAGTCAGATATTCATTTTTATTATTTGTGACAGGATAATAGCAAGTGGGTTTAGGTGGTAAGGGAGATGGATGATGTCAGAGTACCGGTTGTGTATCAGCTCTTTTTGATTCTGCCTCATTTGAGCAGACATGGAAGGGAAACCTATACAAGAAGTCATAATGCAACCTGTACTTCATAGAATTTGCCCTCTGCAGCCATGTCCGAGTACCAACCAGGTAACAGTCACTGAATGACCACATTAAAAACCCAGTCAGGGGACTCTTATTTTTTTAGCCTATTTCCATTTCCCTTCTACTTGGATGAAATGTTTCATTTCTTTCAGAGTTTCTAATGACCTAAAAAGGCAGACCAAACAATAACCTGTAATAATAAATACAAGTATGAAGGTTTAGATGTTCCACCTCTAAGCACATTGCAAAGACAATGTTCCTTCAGCAGTTATCATATTATTTCTTTAGAACTAATATTGATTATCAAATATATCTTAAAACTTGCATGAGGCATAATGTAGTGGTCATTACTTTAACTTCCTTCACTGGAAGTGCTCTGAGACTTTTCTTTCTGCAAGACAGTATGATTTCTTCTGTTTAGATATACCTAGTTGCCAATACACTCTCATTATTTCTCTCAGACGACTGGCATATGAGATCTTCAGTTACAAATTCAGGATTCACACTACATATGAAGAATGAATTTCAAACATGGTATTACTCATGACTTTTTCTTCTATATACTCTTGGTTGAAAATTACAAGTTTGCAGAAGTTGTATAGGTTTGTATACTTCTTCCCAGTATTTCATCTTTGGACTGAGAACTGTAATTAAGAGAAATTAAACAAAACCCACATAGCTGGGACCAACTCCTTCCAAAACAATCTAAGTTAGTGACTTTGGTAGCCACTCCAACCATCAACAGAATACTCATGTTACAGCTGTTGGAATGATAGTGGTAGCCAAAATTTTGATATTATATAGGTATTTAGTTTACTCTAAATAAAGACTTAATCTTCTTAATTGTGTACATGATGGAAGGGTAAGGCTTTCAAAATGCACTCGGTGCTTTGAAAATTACATTGGCTATGTGTCTTTGGCCACCATTCTGATGATTATGATCCTACGAAGACTTTCATGTGTGGTTGGTTTCACGCAGTTCAAACAGTCCTGTCAAAATCAGAGTGGTTACTCTGACGTCCGTATGTTATTCAGAACTAAAGTTATAACATGCAAATCAGCTGACTTGAGTAAGTGATCTGTTACTCTTAAATCCCCATCAATGCTCTGAATAACAATAATATTTCTAGGAAGTGTACCTACTTTCAGTCACTCTTGGAATATTTGCATGACAATATTTTGTGTGAAAGTTCTGACCTCTGAGAGAAAAAGGAAATAAATGGGAAGAATCTGGACACGTTTAATTTGAAAATGTTTCTAAAAGACTGATTTTAGAGGCTGTTTTATTTTCTTCTTTCTATCACAAAATATTACACTTATTTTAAATTGGTTAATTTGGTGAAAGAAAACTCATTGTAAGATATTGAAATGCATTTGAAAATGTCAGGTAGCCTTTTTACATACTGTTCTATGATAATAGACTACAATATTCCTATATTTCAGGTGCAGTATATTTTCTTAAGCAACCATAGTGACATTTCATAATTAGATAACCTAGGGCTAAACACTGGGAGTTTCTAACTGTTGAGTACCTTAAACTTTTGATAAAACAAAAACAGAGAATACTCGGTGCCTCAAAGGATAGATCAGTGTTTATATAACAATGTGTGAGTATCAGTTTTTGTCTTGTTTTTCTTAGACATAATTTGATGTTTTACAATAGAAAAAAAGCGTAAGCACACCCCAGCATATCACTTCTATCACTGGTATGTATAAAAACGCTTCCCCTATGCTTTTAAGGTGATGAAAAGGACAACTAGCTTGTGTCTAAATCAGGAGAGCTTGATACGATGTCAAAGCCTTTGGCTAAACATAGATTGACTTAATTCTTTCAATAATGAACTTTGGTCCAGAGCATTTAACAACCACAAGAGGAGAAACCCAATATAAAAGAGAAAATCTCCTCATTCAGGTTATCTTGACTCTGCTGCAGGCAAAACATAGAAATATTTTTTTTAATCGAGATTCTCTGCAGCAGCCTGTTCCAAATGCCAGTATCCATCACTGATGACTGGATCAATAGCTCTGTTTTGGCCCCAGTCTCCTACGAGAGATGGCATGCCATCAGTGACAGACAAATATCACAGTTAAGCAAAGTATCCAGCCAGACCTAGTAACATTTTTATTGATTTTTGTTGTGCAAATAATGTCTTTTTGGGCTGAATAAATGGCTTTGAGCCAAACAGTCATTGTTTATGATTCCAAAATGCAATAAAGGGACAGGAAATATATTATAGCCCATGTCTCAAGGCACACAACATAATCATCCTTTGGTGGTGAAAAACTATCCAGCTGAAACCATGAGTGCATATTTATCCATGCTTAAAGGTACCTGTAGGACTTGCAAATCTTACACAAAATGTCCTGTTAGGAAACAGATGGTATTGCCCTTTAACCTATTGAATAACTACTAGAAAACCAAGCAAAAAATAAGCACTATATTTCTTCAATCAATACAAAGAAAGCACTTTATTATTTTCCCTTCAAATGAAATATCAAACTTGCCAAAATGGTATTAGGAAGCTTTGAAAAAAGGAGAAAACAGAAAGTACCCTGGCAGTTTTTCAAATGGTACAAAATTATATTAATAGTAGTCCAGCAACAATATTTGTTGGTTTTGTCTTCTGTTCTTTTTTTCAGGAATTGCTAAAACACATTTTGGGGGGTTTTGGGGTTTTTTTTTTTAGTATTAAAGGATCATGGTATTTATCTTTCTTAAGCAAAAAAAAAAAAATCTTTTTTGTTTTGCTAATATAATTATTATTTAGTTATTTAAGCTAGCAATATAAACAACAATATCTCTTTATATTTTTCTTTTATATATATATATATACACACACATATGTTTATATCTGTGCACTACATCCCAAACATTTTCTACTGGATACGTGTCTAATATATCCAGTAAATTTAATGAGAAATCTCTCTTAATCTCAGCAAGTGGCCAGTGGCCAGACATGCAGGTGTCATAAACAAATATTCTCTTTCAACGATATTGTTAAGTCACAAGCACAAATCATCACCAGTGAAGGTCTGAGGAAAGAAATATTCTTATAACTGCCACACTATCTACAATGAAATATTTTAACAGGTTTGCTGTTGTTGTTTCCAGTTAACTAGAAATAAGCAGTATTAGTTCACGTTATTTCAAGGCTGGTAAAACTATTTTGCCCTCATTGCACAGCCCTGTGTTTTCATGGAAAATATCAATAATTCAAACACCTCTCAGAAAAATTCAAGAATATCTATCCTCACCCCAGAAGAGTCCATTCATCTGTAGGAAAATGCTACAGTAATCAAGTGCCAGTTTAAATTCTGTCTCTCTCCACCTTTAAATTTCAAGCTTTTATTAACTCTCACATGACAGCCCTAAATATACTTTTGAAAGCTTTTAGAATGCAAGACAAAGGCTGTTGCTAAGAAATTATACACAAAATCAGGAGGTTTATTTGTAACATTTTGAAAATTAAATTGCAGAAAATAGGATGGAAGTCAATTGGAAACTTTAAGAACTATCATGGCTGTATTAGCCTATATTTGTTAATGACCTTATTATTTCTACCATAAAACAAAAGCTTTGACCCTCTTCCCAGTAAGCCAGTTGCAAAATTTTTATATCTTGCAGCAGAAGTAGGTATTCTCTTTGAATTGCATAAAATCATTCCAACGAGACTCCTAATCGTACATCTCTGCTGTATGTCTTTTTAAAGAGTTATTCAACTTAATCAGAATGTCATTGAATGCTTTCAAAAGTTTTTAGGGGATTTAAGCTTTTTTGGTTTTTTAAATGAAATTTCCCAAAGTCTCAACCCTGGAAAGATTACACCTGTGGTCAGAAATCATATGCAAGGACAGCTTCTCTGAGTCAGGACATCTCATGAGCCCATACTCCCATGTCTAAATGTTTGTGAGGGTAGAATGTGAAAAGGCAGAATAGAGATTCAAATGAGATTGACTTCTGACATATCACAGATGATACAGGATACCCATAGACCGGGCACCTCTTTTCCCCTTGCACACTTCACTTCTTAGGTATTCGAAAACTATCAGATCATAGACTTGGTCTTCTGTGCTTTGCCTTCACTGACTGTTTTTTGTATACATGACAGGCTCATACCATCAGCAACATCTTATCTTGCAACCTAAAGAGAAATAAATTATCATTCTTCCATTTCATAGGGATCAAGTCTACCAGACAAAAATCTCTTGTTTTTTGAACCCCTGCCTTTGGCAACAAGTACACTGAAGTATGTGTGAGCCAAGTCTCCCTGAACCTGCTGTTTTAGCCCTGACAATTGTTTTTTTGCTCCAAGAGAGAGAATAAGAAAACGGTAAGAAACACCTACTGGGTGTGATTCATCTGGCCTATTTCTAGATAACTCTCTTAGCAGGAGATGAATAGTCCTCTGAAAGTGTCTGTTTCTTCCCATTAACTACAAGGGGAGCCCAGAATTACTGGTTTAGACATAGATGTCTGTCCTACTTTTAGATATCTAAGTTAAGATAAATGAATCCCAATTTTGGTCACTCAGATGGTTTCAGGCTGCAGATCCTGAGCAGATGATGGTCTCTGTGTCCATTAGGGCTGAACTCAGCAGGATTTCAGGCACACTGTTTCTTTGTATTTTGAACTGTCATCTACCCTGAGAAGTGTGTTTACTTATTTGGGAGCCTCACTTTAATTTTAACCCAGAAAACTAGATGTTTTGATTTCTGTCTTTAGATATTCAGATGTTTTATTGGATTTGACCTAAAAGGTAAGGTTGGTTTGGGCTGAAATCAAACTAGGAGTCAGGTGGAAGTAATTGGACCTGCGTATTGTACTGAAAACATGTACACTTCTTTTCTACGTTTCAGATCACTTCATTTGAAATTTTAAACTCAGTGTAAATCAGAAACATTAAACCGTGGAGTATGAAGCTATTGGCAAACACTCCAGTAATCAGACAGGTTACTGGTTCTCTGGAGTAGGTGGCCCTCGGTAAACTCAGACCCACAGTGAATAATTCCCAGGCTGGAGGAGCAGGCCTATGTAAAACCCAAGCTGGGTATTAAGAGATCTGTAACTACTCCTCCTGTAGACCTCAGGAACATATGTTCACATGCTTGACACGAACCGTCTGTGCCAATAAAACCCAGGCCATTGTCATGCTAAGGAAATTCAACCCTCTCTGCAGACTAAGCCCTGTCTATGTCAGTTGGTCAGGCACTTCTTCTCCTGGGGGAGTTGAATCCCACCGAGTACATGGTTTCAAGAGGGCAAATAAATATGCTGTAACTGGATAGTATGTGAAATCTTCCTGCAAACACTAGTCACCTGGGTGTAATGAACTGTGAAGATACTAGAATGAGTATTGTTAGAGCATGAAATCACCTTCCCTGATGAGGCTAAAAATCTTTTGTTTATAATCTAAAAATGTTTTGTTTATAATCCTTTTATTACAGAACCTGTTTTCTCCTCAGGTAAGAACCCCCTACCCATTGCTCTCACTTCAAGAGTACAATTTAAAGTATTTTTTTATAGCAAATGCAGCAAGGTAGAAACAGACATGCTTTACTGGCTGGCTTTTAAAGACAATGGCAGCTGTGGCCAGACTGATCTCATCACCCCACCGGCAATATATATTCTATATTATATATAATACACAGAAGTTAGAGTAATGGTAAGGCAGAGGCTCTCATACTTACATTTACCTAACTGTTTTCTTTCCAGCTCCTTCTTCTCTGATGATATCTAAGTTTCTAATCCATTTTGTAGGTGAAATTTTCCATGCATAGGCTCTATCCACAGGTAAGTTTCTGGGAATGCTTTATTGATACTTGGAGGTGTGTGAATTAGAGCTTTGCACTGGACTTCGCTTCTTGGATGGAGAGAAAGGCTGATGGGGAGTAAGGCTTGGGAATATGCAAACATGAGGTCTGCTCAGATGCACTTAACCCGCACAGGCCTGGATATGGAGCAGCTGAGATTTGCATGAGACAGGCTTCCTGGAGGAAACAGCATGAGCCAGTGGACAGGCCCCTAACAAAGCAATCCAGATGTCTTGTGATCTATCTCTAGTTTTCTCTAGGTTGCCATGTGATCTTGGGAAAGCTGCTTCCCCTCTGGGCCTTAATTTCACAGTCTGTAGATGCTTAGAGGGGCACCTAACCTACAATGTGATTTCAGATCTTTCTGAAATGCCCGTTTCTAGCAACTACGATGCCTACAAAGCATTAGCTGACTAATAATAGTAAGTTTAAGAGGGAACAAAGGGTCGTCTATTATATGCTTGAGAGGCAAATCTCCAGCTTGATCACTTTGTGTGAGCTCTGGTTTTCCCTTATCACCAATATCTGTTTGCTTTGTCTTTTTCACTGGGTACATTTGGTACATTATTCTTATGCTCTCAAATATTAACAGTAAATTTTAAAAGACTGTTCTAAGAGGAGGAGGAAAGTGAGATTTCTGCCTCACATCATAGAGTGTGATTTTCTCTTCAGAACTTCTGAATAAGTTTGCCTTTGAAAAAACAACCAGACCTAGGCAGTATTTAAGCTTAAACAAGTTGCAGGAGTTTTTATTAAAAGCAACAAACTCTATAAGCCACCATGGGCTGAAACAGAGTAGCTCATGATTGTACCTCCTCTATTGGCTGTGTAACATAATAAAGATGTGATTATAGTATATGTGATTATGGTATATGTAAGCATATACAAGCAATCATATTCACACTGAACATCACAGGCATAGGTCACAAATCAGAGCAAGAGAAATGAAGTAGCAGCAGCATTAGCATTTAGTGCACAGCTTCTGCAAAGTCCCCGAGAATATCACTGGCTTACTAGAGTACAATAAAGTCCACACCATTGCGTGTCTTCAGTGATACAACAGATACACTAGATAAACTTGTTTTGCTGGGGTGAGTAAGTCCAATATGAACTACAGGTTCATAGCCTGTAAACTGCATGGTTTCTCCAAGGATTAGGAGATTTCAAAGGCTGTTATAGGTTGGTTGAGGAAATCCTGATCTTTATGGGGAAACCATCTCAATGACTTTGGGTTTCTTCTGATACTCATGCTCAAGAAAGGAGACAATTAGAGCAGTAATACTCTCCCTCATACACGCACATTCTTGTGTATGAGGGAGAGTTCCATCTCCACACTTCCTCACTATTTAAGCCATGCTGAAGTACTCAGTCATTTGATCTCAGTATCATCTGTGGACCAGCTGTCCTGCCAGCTCTCCCACTCCCCATGTGGTCTCTGCACCCCATATGTTTCCGGTCCTTTTTCCCACATGCCTTGATCTCCCTGTATCTACCAGATACCCAGATTCCAGCTCCCTCACTTACCTTACATGTTATCTGGGCATGGTACAAATGGTGGTTTCCACCTCCATTTTATCCTTAGCAGGTATCTGGCCAAGCTTAGCACCAGTTTGCCATTGTGTGAAGCAAAAATAACATTTCTGGAAAATTCCTGTGTTTCTTAGTAAAATAAACCAAAAGTGCAAAAGATGACAAAAAATCAGAGGATAGAGGATTTTTTATCATCCTGATAATGTACTTATTGCCTGGAAAAAGATAGGGAAAGTGACTGTCTCTCCAAAAATCAAAATTCTGCCAACAGCAGAAGGTGGGTCATCAGACAGAGTGAGTCCTTTACCTCTTTCCATCTGCATCTTAATACTATATCATCCAAAATAATTTTGTATCTGATTCTATCCTACCAACCTTTTTCAAAGTCTTTATGACTATTTAAGATTTCTCTATTAATATACACTAAAATCTGTTGTTTCCAAACATTTCTTATATTGTTTTATATTTCATATATTGCATTTTATACATCCTGTAATCAATCATGAGTATGCAAAAAAAAATGTCTTCACTAATGAGACTAGTTTAGAATGTCACTTTGACTTGATTACGATCAAGGTAGAAACAAGAGATGTACTACATAGTCCCCATCTGAGCTCTGACAACATGCCTTGAGAACTAGAAATAATACGGTTTTGCCAGGGTAACACTCCACTAGCTTCTCAGCAGCATTTATTATCAGCGAAGAACTATTGGAAAAATGTTTTCCAAAATCACATGTAATTGCAAGTTATATCTACACAGTCCTTTGTTTACTTGCAGGTAGACATATTCTCTCCTTACATCAGTCTAAAATTAATGCACAACCACACCCTTCAACCTGGGATTTTGCTTTGGGTTGAGAAAGTTGTAGCAAACCCAGTAATGCAGCCACCTTCACAAGTGAAATGTTTAAAAACAATTAGTCACTGTAGACAGTATCTGCAAAACATTCCCTGCACCATGCAACTCTACCATTCAGGATTAGAGCCTGAGATAGCAAAGCATGAAGCAGATGCATAATGTCAAACATCAGAGAAGTTCTATTTACTTCAATGAACTGGTGCCCAAGAGTTTTTCTGGATCAGAACTTTCACTCTCACATCAGTAAATAAGGCAGAGTCAGGCTAAAAATCTAGAAAGGAAACTGAAGATAGGGAGAAGGACCTTGTTCCCAGAGAGTTGTGCAAATTTGATGAGGCTTTCAGGTCATGAAGACAGTCAAGCATTACAACATGTTGCCCAGAGAGGTTGATCTATCTCCATCTGTGGAGGATTTCAAGACCAGAGTGGATGAAGCCTTTAGAAACCTGGTCTAACCTTGTAGCTTACCCTGCTTTTATCAAGAGACTGGACTGTAGACCTCCTGAGGACCTTTACAACCTTACAACAAATAATCCTATGACCTTATGAAGATAAGGATAGAAAAATTCAGAAATCAAAACCTTAATTTGCATGAATTTATCAGTGGCCCTACTTCTCACATACAGTAACACTACCATAATTTGCAAAAATATGTGAAAAGGAAACATTGACAAAACAGACCAAAGATATCATCAAAGTTTTGGCCTCAACCTCTGAAATTTGTTGCCTAATGTTTCTCTTCTACCTCATGATTACTGAAAACACTTCCTAATAAGCGTAATGTTTTCAAAAGCACACATTAACTGGAAGAAAGGACCAGTGTTTGGAGTCCCTGATGACGATCTTATCAGTATAACACAATATAATAAATGTTATATTAGACATTTGGGAACAAACAGAAGTTGTCTAAAGATATTTCAGCAGCATATATCTGGACATGTAGCTGAAGACATTTTCTAAATGGGTGTCTCTGACCATGTTCCTCAGCTTACATAAATACTGAGGGGCAATGCTTGTTCATATAGCAAAATATTTTTCTAGTTCCTTTGTTTCTTGATTGTAGCATAAGTAAAATGACAGAAAGTATCATTTTACAGAACAGAAAAGGACTTTAGCACTGAGACGGTCTTGAAAAAAAAAAAAAACACTTTACAAAACTATTGCAACCATATTGTCATAGTAACCTATTCCTCCTGGACTGTGATTATAGGAATCAGGGAGTGAGCAAAGCAGTCGTGAGGATTTTTCTGGGTTATCTGGCTTTGAAAGGATCATGTTCAAACCCTGAAAAGATAAAAGGGAGACTATACAGAATGTAAGCTGGACCGTTAAACATTTCCATATGACAAACTCCTCTCCTGAGATCTGACCTGCCTGTAGATTCCCCAGTTTGCAGATCTAAAGGAACCAGGCCCACCCGCGCCTGCTCTAAAGAGAAGAAGCTGGGTCTGACTAGCTTTTGAAAACTACTTTAAAATTCTCGCCAGAAAATACCTCAATAAAGAAGGAAGATATATCCATAAAACATTCAAAAGAAAGTCCCACGAACCAGGATTTTTAGAAGGTAACTCATCTAAAAATGATTGTAAAAACAATATCCCATGTAAGAATTTCTGAAAGAAATAGCTGCCCTCTATAGAAGACATTTCTTTTTCCTACAGATTACTGGTAAATTATGTCCTTAGGCAGCAATCCTGACGTTTATGCACATGCATAACGCCAAGCACATGGCTAGTTTCATAAACCACAATGGAACTATCTGCATACTTAAAGTTAAACACATGTATAAGCATTTGCAGAATTGAGATCTGTAGTCCTAAATCAAACCTTTATCTGCCAGCAATAATTATGCTGGTGGGGTAGAAAATTGAAGGCACAAGTAGTCAGATGTAGATGTTTCTCCTTCATCCAAAAGAGTGTCTCTCCACTATAATTCTAGCACCTCCACGGATGCTAGAACCTGATCTCGCCTTCCATGCCCATGGCAAGGCAGGGCCTTAAGTAAGTCACAGGAAAATCTGCGTTTCTGCTGGCTCTCGGGATGGTCCCAGCTGCACACCTACCTACAGCAGTCGGTGACTGAGCACGCACACCAGCTGTCATTCTGTATCGCAGCTGTTTATGTCACGCTGTCATGTGACTGATGTCGGGCAAATAATGTAGCTCAAGGTCATTCCAGAAAGCTCGTAACATCATGTGTCACAAGACCAGGTGGGATTTGCAGGCGGCCTGAAACTAGTCTGCTCTTCAAACAAAACAAGCACCCACTGCAAACTACGGGTACCTCCCGTACAGGAGAAAATATTGGTACTGCTAGAACGCATTACTAAATAGCAAATATGCAATGTAATACCAGAATTCAAGGACAAAACTATCAAAATTATAATTTTTATAAATTATCAAAGTAAAATCAGGCACCCAGGTTAATATTGAGTGAGCAACCGTCATATAAATACAGATATAAAATCCTTTTTAACATTAATGGGAGTCAAGTTGAAATCCACCCATTAACTTCTGACACCCAAAATACATGGGTGCATATGTCTTAAGAAAGCTTATCACTTAACTGTTTAAAATCTATTCTTAGCAAATGAAGAACAGCTCCTCTGGCAAGTTTCCCATGTGGATTCCCAGTAACTATTGTAAACCCACTCAAAGCACTCATTTCTCATGATAAATTTCCTGTTACTTAAAAATAATAATATTGTTAATCACCTACGTCATCACGTCCAGTGATTAAGAAAAGCTACTTTGGCAATGATTAAGAAAAGCTACTTTGACAATTCTGATTAGCTAGTGTTTTGTGAAATGGTTAAATGGTAATGGTCGGGAATGCTGGTGCTCGCTGGAGATGTAGCCACAGGTTGTCTCTCAGCTTAGCTTGATACCAAAGGCCCTCACTGGCAGAAAGCCCCACTCAAATGCATATCTAGCTCAAGAAGCTCCTCTGCGTAGAGTAATCAATCTGAGGTTCTAAAGCCTTCTTTCTCTTGCCATGCATACATTGTGTAACAGTAGAAACTTCTCGCTTTTGCCAATTATTCTTAGCAGATCCGCAAGCCTCCTCCCTGCTGCACATCCCTCAGGAACCTCTCAGCAGTCAGCTGCACATAGCACAATCACAGCCCAGACATCTGACAGCCCAGGGGTGTTTCACTTCAGGCATCTTCTCCTAAATCAGGAATTTTTCACAACTGCAAGTATCAATAGCAGCTGTAACTGTTATATGAACTACAGAAGTTAGGAAGCCTGGTTTCTTGTGACTTTTGTGGTTGAATTGCTCCATGTCTAATGGATTAATGCGTCCATAACACATTTCCACGTGGATCTTCTGATTCTAATGTTAGAAATCATGGTACGTCTTTTATTTCTGCAGGCCCTTCTCCCTTCAGCCACCTCAAAGCCTGTGGAAACTTCTTAATTTTTGAAATGTCTATTCTTGTACCAAACTTGCTAGAAATTTGCTAGCGATTTCAAAAGACATTAGGCAGATGCTTTGATCCCCCGACTTCATAAAACATACTTCTTCAGGAATCCAGTGTGATAAATCTGCTAGGTTTTCACATTACTAAAACATCATTGTGAATAGTAGACCTCATCTTCACAGGCTCATTTATGATTTCCATGTGTTTTCACAAGTCATTCGAGTACAGCTTGTTTAGATCAATTTAAATAATTGGGTTTAACAACCATTAATAAATTGTTAACTTACAATTTAATCTAGCAAGCCGACTCAGCCACCTTTTAAAATTTCTATGTTTTTTTATATAGAGATGAATTCTTCATATTTAAAGTTTCACAGTCTCAGAACTGAGTGAGAATCTATACACAATTATTCCTTATCAGAGGAGTATCAAACACATGTATCTAATTATTAGTTATAGAATGATACTTCTTTCACTCCTACCACAGCCTACGGAGAAAAAAAATGTTCAAAACTTTCAGCCTTTTAGACTGACTGAGAATTTGAGGCCTGGAGTATGGAAAGTAATTCAATAGGTAGCAAATTCAGGGCTTTGAAATTTTGTGAGGCTGGAGATAAGTCATAGAAATTATGTCTATAAATTGAGGAGACAGTTGCAGAAAACACTTTTTAGTCACATGTGTTATAGAAAAATAAAGTCAGTTGAAGAAAAAGTTTGCTATAATGATGGAAAGAATGGAGAGTTATTGCAATTGAGTATCTATATATCTATATATATCAGTGTATTAGAGATCACTTTGAAGTGAGTAATAAATGAAGCCACTTTTATATATTAGAACAAAACTTTACCAAATTCTTTCAAAATTGACACACTTTTTGCTAAACATTTTTATACATTTTTAATTATTTTCACTATATATGGAAAATTATTAATTCTTAACATTTATATCCTTAGCTGTGAGTATACAAATTAGCTGTGAGTATGCACAATTACAAGGTGATCAGGTTCAAGGGCACTTTTGGAAGATAAGTTGGAAAAGAAATGGACTCGTCATCTTTCTTCTCCAATTTTCCTTGCTTTTGCCTGATTTTTCATGCTCTTTACTCACCTGTCAAAAGGGGTTGTCCTCAGCTAACTCGTGTGTTTTTTCTTTGTCTTCCAACTTTTTGTTACATGCATGTTTCTTACCTGCAACCACACAAACCTTTTCCCCTTTGATGGTCACATTATTCACATGCTTATGCAAAATGCTTATACATTGTGTCTGGCTATGCCATCACAATTTTGCAAAATATTTGTATACTGTTGTTGTTTAAACTATTTCAGTATGATTATATTTAACTAACCATTATTAATTATATACTGATTAATACAGTTATAAGTTCTAAGTGTCACAGGTATCTGCTTTGGTTTCAGAGTCCGTCTTACAAGAGGAGACTGAAATAACTTGGCAGAGATCATAATAAAAATAAGGTGGTGAAGGATTGCCTGCTGATGATGGCCATGAGATTCTGGAAGAATCCACAGAGGAAACTAAGGGGGAAAGAGAAAAAAAAAGCTTGTAATTTTTAGGTGGAGCTGATCAGTTTGTTTTATATGTTTGAAAGGAGCAATATGTTGTGATTTCTGCAATGGCAGACAACCAGATATGATGACTCAGTTCAAGTTCTATAATCTTGTGTTCTCCTTTGATATGCTGGATGATGGCTAAGTCACCCAAAGGTGGAGAGAATTAATAGTCCACGCAAATATTACTAGAGTGACCTGCCATTATGCACATCCAGGACAGAATAAGGTTCTTTTGGACCCCTTTGTGACTAAGACATTCACGACCTACTCCTGCTTTTGTAAGGAGGCAATGAGCATTTAATGTGTAACTTCAGGCTCCGCAGCCTTAAACAGGAATTGCACTGTTCCTCACGGGATTTGGTCTTGGATTTTCATTTCTATCCTATAAAACCATAGAACTGAGACTGCTATATGACCATTTTGGAAGTTTTATCTATTTGGTCAAATTAGGATGACAGTTCAATATTTCTGAAAATGGGAATATTAAACAACACAATAGGAAAATAGAATTCATCTTCTATCTTTCACTTCTTAATATTGCAGTAGGAAACTGGAAAACACAGTACCCACTTTATACCTTACCAGCTGCTACTCAGTCAAAGCAGAATTCATAGCAGATAGAGACAAATCATCTGATGGCAGAGGTTAAAAGAAACCTGTTACTATGACAACAGATAGGGTCAGATAACAAAATGAACAGACACTTTTGATCTTCAAAAAATTCTTTTTCCTTTGCTCTCTTCTCTGTTATCTGGACCACTCCATCAAACACCTAGCAGATAACAGAGTTGAAAACCCAATCGACCTTCAAGGAAGACCAGACAAGTTGGAAAGTCTGTGGAAAGGTTACTATTACAGTCAAAATGCTTATGATTATTTTGTGTGTGTGTATGTGTATGTGTATGTGCGTGTATTTTACCAAAGTAACAGAGTACTGTTCAAAAGGTGTTACAAAAACCTCTAATATTGCAATGTTGAGGTATTTTTTTTATAATGCCACTCAAGGAAAGGAAATAGAATATCATGTGCTCTGAAATTATCTGTTACATAGTCATATTGTACAGTTAGAATACTGTGGGTTAAAAAAAATTATTTAGTTTTGGATTTTGGAGCAGTAGTTTATTGTATGTGTCTTTCCACTAAATGTTACTTCACACATGTTACGAAAGCTGGAAAAATACCTCTGAATTCCAAGCCCTAAAAATATGACAGTGTCATATTTTAGTACTATTTTACAGTATTTCAAAGATTTGTATATTGATAAAAAGCAGTATATTACGCACTTGATGAGTTGGAAAGAAAAACAAAGCACCATTGTTACTACACTTTACAGCTGAAATGACAAAAGAAGAGCAAAGAGGAAAAAAAGCAAAACTACACTAACTAAAGGGAAAATGCTGCCTTTCCACCTGAGGTTACTAACGAAGTAAGTTTTCAATGCACGGGTTAATTGCCTGCGTAAGGAATGGCACTTCCTACATCTGGTAGTCCTGCTGTCCTAAAAGGATGTCTCAACCCAGGAACTGGGTTGCATAGGTGAATGTCTTTGGGGCCAGGGGTTCTACTCTGACATTATTTTCCAGTCCTCCTCCATACGGCATTGCCACTGAATGGTTAAATGAGACGGTGTCTGTTCCAGACATTGTGCTAATTTAAGTTAACTATGAAAGATCTTCAGTGCTGCATGCCATGCGTCAGGAATCTCTCCTGGTGACTCTGGCCCACATTCATCCATGGTACTTGTGTAGTATATTAGATTTACTATGTGTGTCAGAGGACTTCAGTGCCGCATGCCATGCGTCAGGAATCTCTCCTGTGGTGACTCTGGCCCACATTCATCCATGGTACTTGTGTAGTATATTAGATTTACTATGTGTGTCAGAGGAAATATTTATTCTACTCAAAAGCAAAAGTTGTGTGAAAATTTCACAGAGACCCTTGCCCTGATTTCCTCAAGTTTCACATAAAACCAACTGACTGACTTAATGCTAAAATTATCAGTCACCAAAAAAGGGATAACAAGGTGTGATGCTGTTACAGAAATTGCACTGCTACTTTCAATATTGTCAACAGAGAGAGACAAACAACCACTATCTTCACGTTAAGGAAACGAAATTTTTTTCCTTCTTTCTGTTTTCAGCAAGAAATCTAAAATCTCTATCTTTGACCAAAATCTGTATTTAAAAAATATTCATTTCACTTGGCAAATGTTCCTGTGAAGGCAAGAAAAGATAGTTCCATTTTAGCTGTTTCTACACTAGGACTATAAAAAGGCTCTGATTCCTGGCTGAATAAGACCCTACACGTCAAAAAAAAAAAATTTCACACTTCATAACTTGCACAATCTTTTGTTTCATAACTAAAGTTTCAAAATATTTTTCTAATATTTTTCTATAACTATCAGAAAAGAAGAACTAAAGATTCAGTGTTGGTATTACATAGAGTTGTGCTGACTTAATTTTTTGGACAAATATTTTATTTAAATTTTGTTTTTTAAAAGTTTCAGAGATTTTGAATTCACTGTTTAATGGTTCCTTGTCCATACTAACAAGTTTAGGAGTTTGTTTGGGTTATATCACTTTTAATTTTCAATCTGAAAAGATATTTTTGTTTAGCTTAACTGATTGTAAATATCATGCTCTGAAACTCATATTGCTTCTGACCACAATTCTGATGGAGAACAAGGACAGAATTGCTGTGCTATAAATGTTATACAGTACTAATCAATTTCTGTAAATTAATCAACTATAGATAACCCTTGCATGAAAATCTTAGTACAAAGCAAGAAATAGGCATGGCATATCAATATAATTCCTTATGACTAACTGATCTTTGAATTTTTCAAGAAACCCGAAGGGATTCTTCTGTTCTCAGTGAAATGGTCTCAAAAAAACCCCAATTTGTGTTCTTTCTAAAAATTACTAAAAGATTGTCCATAGTTTAGAGCGGGGTTTAAAGTTTAGACTTTAGGAAATTCTGCATTTCAGCAAAAATAGTACTATCTTGCTAGTACCTGTTTACTGCATAAAAGCATTGCTCTGTTTGCATACTGTGGATAAACAAAGTCAGGTTGAGGCAGCTTTCTATTTTGGAACAGTAACACATTGTACATGTCTCCCTCCTCACCATTAACATGCTTGATAACATGTTGTTGAGCCACAGCAGCTATGAGATTAGCTTTAATATAGTAGCTGTTTAAAACATGGTTCTATGTTTGTTTTTATTTTTCCTTGAGTTGTAAGTTCCATCTTCCTAAACTTTCCTTGTAATTCTTTATAATCTCCTCGCAGGCTTGTAACTTAGAAGGTGAGGCATGTATTTTTCTCTAAAAGTGAAAACATTTACATAATGACTTATGTCCAGGTGAGGTTTCAGCAGAAGCATCATGAGTTGTTAACACTTGGAAAACAGACTGTTCATCAAAGTCTCAAGTTTGACTCTTATAACTCTCATGAGGCTCTTCATGCAGCCCTTGCAGAATTAAGAGGCTTTATGTTTTTACTGCTGGAACTTTTCACCAGATATCTCCTGTAAATTAGAATTATGCCCCAAAACTCAGAGGCCACTAGAAAACAAAGTAACCAAAGTAACTAGGTTGTCCTGTCAGTAAAAATGGAAACCCTCATCTATTTATTTCCTTACCAGTTGCATAATAGAGTTGAGTGGAACTGAACTGATCGGAGGGAGCCAAATCAGAGCAGTTCTAAACTACACTTCCAATGCTGACCTGCTGCCTCGTGGAAAGAGTTACTTACATTTGGAAAAGCTGCAGCCTCTTCTAAGGGGTGATTCAATGGCCAGACTACATCTTTTAATGTGACATTCGGAGCCATATAACCTTCCCGTTGGATCCTACAGCACTGGCTGCGGAAAGCTTCTCCAAGACATGGTGGGACACACAGTCCTGCCAGGCAAACTGTTGCATGGGAGAGGCATGGGACCAGCAGGTATTTCCAAGAAATACAGCTTGACAGTGAACTGATTTGAAGCTCAATGGTTATCATTTCTCAATTTAAAATACATGTAAAATGAGTTGTTGCAAGTATCTGAGAACTATGAGATACATACCTGAAGAAAAAAAAACAAACAAAACCAAAAAACAACAGGCAACTTTACAAGTGTCTACAAATACGCCAAATTATTCTTAGACATTAGTGAGTTGGTATTGAACACTAAGTGTGCATACTACTGAATTAATACTCATAGAAGGAGCTGGGGCAAGTGCCTGGGAGCCCGAATCTCATTTGTTCATGTAGCAGACAGCATGATAGCAGCAGCTACTATTATATAGCTACTCTCTCTCTCTCTCTCCCCCCCCCCCCCCACCCCCCCCCCCCCCCCCCATATATAGCTACTCTTCCTCCCCATGTCCTAGCAGGTCCTCTCTTCAAGTTACTCAGCCCCACTGTTGAAGGAACAGCAAGGCCACCTATTTGTGTTAATTACAAAAAACTGAACCCGGATATGGAAAGCCTTTTGTTCAGGCCACTGAAAAGTTGCCAGTCACCTCCAGTTGTTATTCACCAGATGTTGAGATGAACCAGAAAGAAAACAATCCATGTTAGAACATTTTCAAGGAACATATGCTATACATAAAGAAGAAAAAATATTATTAATGAAAAAAATATATGTGTGCCACATAGAATCATAGAATCATAGAATCTT
>NW_010509994.1:0-306 GCF_000687285.1 Phaethon lepturus
CTTTAGCCCCCCGCACTGGGGCTATGGCCGGAGCCGAAGGGGAGGTTTGCAGCGTGGGTTTTGCGTGGGTTTGTACCCGATAAAGTCCAGGATGGTGAAAAGATTCGCCCAGCCCGTCCTGCCCCGGCCCCATACCTCCCCCCGGCACAGCAAGGGCCGGTGAAGCCAGCGCACCCGCGAGCCCCTGCCCCGGCTGTCTCCACAGAGGATGCACAGTCGGAAAGGATCTGAGGGTCCCTGAGAAGGGGAGGCTGCAGCCTCTCTCCCTGCAGCTCCTCCCTTCCCTTGTTGCAGCGAGGCTGGAGA
>NW_010509994.1:356-3751 GCF_000687285.1 Phaethon lepturus
GCCAAGGTGAACACGGATGCCATCCGCTTGGCCCAGGAGGAGATCTGCGAGTACCGCCGCCAGCTCCAGTCCAAGACCACCGAGCTCGAAGCCCTCAAAGGGACCCAGGAGTCACTGGAGAGGCAGAGGCAGGACTCAGAGGAGCGCCATCATGCAGATGTCCTCTCCTACCAGGTAACATGGCGCAGCGGGCAGCATTCCAGACCTGTCGCTTGGTGGGGAGGGACCATCCAGCTGCTGGGGAGGAGCAGTGCTGGGGCTTCGGCTTCAGAGCTAGTGCTGACCAGCAGCCAATACTTGGTGTTGTGGCTAGAGCCGGCCTTCCCCCGCTCCAGGTGACCAGTTACCCAGAGCCCTGAGGTTGTGTCCAGGCCTCTGTGTCCCTCACCCACCACGGAGCTACCTCATGTCGCTGCCCAGCTTTGAGCTGCCGCCCATGATGCCACTGAACCATGCCCAAAGTTCAGGCTGTGTCCTGTGGCCCAGAGCTGGGAGCTGCAGCAGGGAGGGTTGTGCCATGTGGTGGCCATGGACTGAAACACTGGCCCCGGGGTGATGCCCCATCAGCCTCAGGCTGGGAGTTGGAGGCCACCAGACTCAGTCTAAGTCCTAGAACTGTTCCCACAGCTGCTCCAAGGTGGTACAGGGCTCCTGCCACACTCCCCAGAGGAGCTGGACATGCTGAAACAGGCCCTTGCCCTGTCCCCTTCCCTCTGTGGCTGCAGGGGGAGGTGGGTGCAGATGCTACTGTGAGGGCACCCCCATGCTGGGTGGGCGGTCCCTCCTCTGGAGGTGGGTGCTCTGTGGCCCTCTGCTCCTGGGGGATTGACCCCGCCTATCACCAGCTGCTCTGTTTGGCACAGGAAACCATCCAGCAGCTTGAGGGTGAGCTGAGGAACACCAAGTGGGAGATGGCAGCTCAGCTCCGGGAGTACCAGGATCTGCTCAACGTCAAAATGGCTCTGGACATTGAAATTGCTGCCTACAGGTATGGAGTGGGGAAGGGGCAGGTGGGAGGGGCTCAGCCAGGCTCTAGCACTGGTCTCGGTGGATGCTCAAGGCTGCATCTTGGTGAGAAAGAGGCACTTCCATCATCCAAGACCATGGTGGGCAACATCCAACTGGGTGACCCACCCCTGCGCATGGCTTATGGAGGGAAGGGTGAGGAAACTCACGTTTGGAGGGGAGAGCTGGGAGAGAAGCAAGCGCTGACTGCTTTGCTCTGGTCTCTTCCTGGCAGAAAGCTCTTGGAAGGGGAGGAATATCGGCTTGAGTCTGGCTTTGGGATGATCTCCTTCCCTGAGGTGGTCCCCAAGGCTCCCAGCATCACCACCAACATCAAGGTGAAGAGTGAGGAGAAGATCAAGGTAGTGGAAAAATCTGAGAAGGAGACAGTGATTGTGGAGGAGCAGACAGAGGAAATCCAGGTGACCGAGGAGGTCACAGAGGAGGAGGAAGCTGAGAAAGCAGCTGAAGAGGAGGAGAAGGAAGAGGAGAAAGCTGAAGTAGAGGGTGAAGAGGAGGCCAAGTCTCCTGCAAAAGACGAGGCCAAGTCCCCAGAAAAACCAGAGTCCCCCTCAAAGGAGGAGGCCAAGACCCCAGCTGTCAAGTCCCCTGAAAAGCCACCAACCCCCTCAAAAGAAGAGGCTAAGAGCCCCGTTGTGAAGTCCCCAGAGAAGCCTACACCCCCCTCAAAGGAGGAGGCCAAGAGCCCAGCTGTCAAGTCCCCTGAAAAGCCACCAACCCCCTCAAAAGAAGAGGCTAAGAGCCCCGTTGTGAAGTCCCCAGAGAAGCCTACACCCCCCTCAAAGGAGGAGGCCAAGAGCCCGGCTGCAAAGTCTCCTGAGAAACCCCCAACCCCCTCAAAAGAGGCAGCCAAGAGCCCAGCTGTCAAATCCCCAGAAAAGCCCCCAACCCCTTCAAAGGAGGAGGCCAAGGCCCTGGTGGTGAAGTCCCCAGAGAAACCTGCAACCCCCTCAAAAGAGGAGGCCAAGAGTCTGGCTGTCAAGTCCCCAGAGAAACCTGCAACCCCTTCGAAGGAGGAAGTCAAAACTCCAACTGTCAAATCCCCAGAAAAGCCCCCAACCCCCTCAAAGGAGGAGGCCAAGGCCCCTGTGGTAAAGTCCCCAGAGAAACCGAAGTCCCCGCGGAAAAGAAGGCGCCTAAGAACCCCGAGGCAAAGTCCCCAGAGAAACCGAAGTCCCCCTCAAAGGAGGAGGCCAAGAGCCCAGCTGTCAAGTCCCCAGAGAAACCTGCACCCCCCTCAAAGGAGGAGATCAAAATTCCATCTGTCAAGTCCCCAGAAAAACCCCCAACCCCCTCAAAGGAGGAGGCCAAGACCCCAACCGTGAAGTCCCCAGAGAAAGTCATATCTCCTATGAAGGAGGCCAAGTCTCCACAGAAAGAAGCAGCCCCGGCCAAGGAGCCAAAAGCTCCTGCAAAGGAAGAGCAGCCCAAGGAGGCAAAGGCTCCCCCCAAACCAGGAGCTGAGGAGGGCAGGAGGGAGGAAGGTCCCAAGAAGGATGTCCCAGCCAAGGTGGAGGAGAAGCCCAAAGAGAAGGTGGCTCCTGTGCCAGAGCCTCCAGCCCCACAGGTGAAGGAAACCACCAAGCCAGGCCCCAGAGCTGCAGAAGAAGGAAAGGCTGAGAAGGAAGCTCCCCCAAAACCACAGCAGGAGGTCAGCAAAGCAGCTGAGAAACAAAAGGCCGAGGAGCCCATGAAGGAGAAGGCGGAGGAGCCCAAAGCTAAAGCAAAACCCAAAGATGAGCCCAAAGCCAGTAAAGAGCCCCCCAGGGCTGAGGCCCCCTCCAGCAAGGAGGGCAAAGCCCCGGAGCCAGCCCCTGCCATGGGGAAGAAGTGAGCGCAGCCTTGGGTGCCGAAGAGCACCTTCGGGCACAGGAGCTGCTCCGCTTCCCTCTAACGGTTGGGCCTGGACTGCCAGGCCAGGCTTTACCGTAGCAATATGTCCGCGTGAGAGATGCAGCCCCTCGCTGCCCCGCCTGGCGGTTTGGCCGATAGCTTCCCTAGCAGAACGTGATACACGCCCAGCACCACATTTAAACACTTGGAATTATAACCGAGGAGAACCCCAGGGGAACCGACCACCCTGCTCCCATAAGTGCATTTATTTAACGTATGCGCAATCGATGGACGAGTGCGATGCAGAGCTCTAGCTGCTGGGGAGGGGGCTGGCGGGGGCCTGGGGGTGATGACTTTCCCTCCGAGAGGTGCCGCGGCCAGCTTCGGTGGAAGAAGACACACAGGGCGCACTAGGAACCTCAGCCCACTGTACCTGCTTTCTGTGCAATAACCAAATAAAGTGCTTACAGAGACACTCTGGCTCCGCTGGCCTCCTGTCTGGGGCCGGGGGAGGGGGAGAGGGGGCAGGCAAGGCC
>NW_010509994.1:3802-4066 GCF_000687285.1 Phaethon lepturus
GCTGGAACAGGGACAGTCCTCTCCATGCTTCGCAAAGGATTTCAGTTTTTTTTCCTCCTTCCTTCTCTTTTTACAGCGCAGCTCCCAGGGGTGTGGCAGGGCCTGGTTTCACCCGAGCGCTGCAGCACAGCACTGCATGGGAGGGGGTCCGTCAGCCTTCCCCAGGGGAGAAATCACCCACAGGGGAGAGGCTGGGGGCCAGGAGCAACACTGACCTTGGGAGAGGGGATACAGCTCAACTCTGCCACTCTGGCTGGGGGGGCG
>NW_010509994.1:4150-7920 GCF_000687285.1 Phaethon lepturus
GGCTGGCGGCCAGGCCAGGGCTGCAGTGCGGGCTCCGGAAAAGGGCTATTTTTAGCCATCTGGGCTTTTAGCCACTGCAGTCTCAAGGCCCTGCATTGGCGAGGGAGGGCAGGAGACAGGCAATGCCCCAGGCACAGGGCTGTACCAGCAGCAAGACCCTTGCCAGAGCCATGAGACAGGGCTCTCTGCAGCCCTCTTGCCCCAGCCTTCCACCCAGATAGGGCACATACACATTTTTCCTTCAGTTCAGCATTTAATCTTTTTTGGCTACAAAACCTTCAAAACAAAACCCAAAACCACAGAAAAGAAACCGGAATGGGGGGATGAGGACATGACAAGGCCCAGCCCAGAGCGGGCTCAGCGATGGCTGAAGAACCCCTGAGGGTAGTTGAACTTGAAGGGCTTCAGGCGCATGGGCCCCCTGGAAGAGAAGAGGGAGAGGGAGAGGCTGACCCACAGGGGTCAGGAAACCCCCAGGGTACGGCCCAGCTGTGGGGGGCAGCTAAAGGAGAGGGTCCACGGGACAGCAGTGCTACCAGGGTCCCTGCCAGCACCCTCACCCACCATCCAGCTCCTCACTGCCCCAGGCTCTCACCTGACCAGGCGCAGACACATCTTCTCCTGGGGAAACTCCTTGGGCCCCTCCACGCTGGTGTCGTGGGGCTCCGTCTCCAGGTAGACGTCCAGCACCATGCAGAGGCGCTGCAGCTGGTTGGTGAGGAGCTGGTAACCCGGTTTGGGCCCCCACAACTCCTTGTAGTTCACGTTGACCTCGCTCTCCATGGCCTGGCAGAGGGATCAGTACGGTGCAGGCTTAGGTCTCTGCCTGACCACCAGCTCACGCCAATGGCTTGCGCATGACGGAGACCAGAACCGCTGGGAACATCCCCCCAAAAGCCAGCGGTTCTCCAGCCTTCTATCCCACCAGCCTGGGTTACCCGAATGTTGTCATCGTTGCTGCTGTTTCGCTCTCCTTTCCAGTTCAGGCACAGGCTAAAGACAGGCGGCAGCGTGGAGTAACCGGGGTTCAGGACGACGGCAGCCTGGAGCTTGGCTGAGCAGGGCAGGGAAGAAACATCACCCGCAGGCCATGGGGCCTCCAACTGGAGGGAAGACCCCCAGAAGCTGCCCTGGGGGTGTGTGGGGTGGGAATTACAACTGCCAGGGGGAGGAAACGCACCTACCTGTTCCCCTTTCTATCAGGGCCATGTAGTAGAGGTGAGTGTCCTCAGCCAAGCCGGCCTCTATCACATCTTTAGTGTAGGGCAGCTCCTGTGAGGAGAGAGAAGAGGAGGAGTCAGCAGCTGCCGGCGCTGCACGGGAGCTGGAAGGGATCCGGCCTCGTGCTCGGTGCCTACCGCGTAATCTTCATAGGGAATGGCAGCCCACTTCACCAGGCGCGAGACGATCTTGGTAGGGAAGAGATGCTGGCACTCGCTGGAGACTGGCACAACGCCGTGCTCTGAAACCGAGGACAAAGCCACCTGAGCAGGGGCTGGGGACAGAGCTCTGTCGCTGTACTGCAGGTGGGGACGGCAGCAAAACGGGGACCTGGGGACATCATTATCCTTCCAACACCTTCATCGGGTGCCCAGAGAGAAGCCGTGGAGGCCTCGGCTGCGATCCCCCCGGAGCTCACAGCCTTGGCAGCGCACGCTGGGCCTGCTCGACAAGGTGCACGTGTGGGTGTGTGGTTCCCCTCCCACCACAGCCTGAATCGATTCCCAGCGCAGGGACAGCCAGTCCCAAAGGGGTGCTGGGCACCGAGAAGGGGCACAGCCTTCCTCTCCCACCCAAAACAAGGCAGCCCTTGCAGCCCCACTACCACTGAGGAGAGAGGGAACGACTAGGAATGATGAGGGCAGCACTGCCAATCCATAGCACCATTAAAGGTGACATCAGTCAGCTCTCCTCTGCAAGAGGACCTTGCTGCTGCACCTCTCATCCCCAGGCATGGGGTGGGGAGCCGGGCACTCACCGAGTGATGCAAACTGCTTGTGGAGAGCCAGGCGGGACTGCAGCCTTGTCCGCAGCAGCTTTACAGTCAGCTCCATGTGGCTGGCGCTCAGCGAGTTGTCTGCTGTGACCGTGTGCTGGGGGCAGGAGGGGCCGTCACCATCATGCCAGCCTGTGGGTCCCCACTGGGGAGCCCCACGCTCCAGGAGCCGCCCCACCCAGCCATGGGGACAGGCAGATGCTCGAGTTGCTGCTCAGTGCCCGTAACATGGCTTAGACTATCACACGCGGGAGATTAAATACATCGGCATGGCCCCACTGCACAGATTCATCCCAACTGAGCCTGTCCCAGCCAAGGGTGTGCCATGGTTTGGGAGTGGCTGGTGCCAGCTGGAGCTCCGGCATCTGGGGTGGGACAGGACACAACTGTCCCCAAAGCCTCCTCAAACCCCAACTCAATGTGCTGGTGGAGAGGGAAGGGGATGGGACATACCTGAGGCTGATCCTTGGGGAAATGCAGGCCGCCCAGCTTCTGCACCCACACGTAGGGGTGCCCCAGCTCTGTCACGTAGTCACTCAAGGTCAGGATGCTGTGGGGACAAGAAGGAAGGCTTAATGCCACCTCAGAGCATTCCACCCTTTGTCCCCGCTGCGCCCGGCCTGCGAGCCAGCTGGAGGGAGCAGGTACTTCTTTTGCCTGCACCCCAAGCTGTGTCCGATGTGCCCACCCAACGGCGACAAGCTGGGGAGGGACGTGCCGTGCCAGGAGCAGGGCAGTCACGCCAGTCATCTGGAGAAAGCTGCCCCAGCGCTCCACTCACCCCACTTTATCAAACTGAAACTGGTTGGCCGGGTTGGGTGTTTTCCTCCCGTGGTCTCCTGGATAGAGGCAGTTGAGGAGGGAGTCCGGGGAGAGCAGGTCGCTGGCACGAGGAGGGAAGAGGTTAATCAGCAGCAGTCCGGGTTCCATGTCTCTCTGGGGTGGCCGCTAACAGGCTCCGAGCCCAGGGAAGGGGATTACGAGCTCTGTGAGTTGGGGTTCAAGACCAGAATGGTTTTCCCCTAGTTAAAAAGGGATCTGCCTCCTCCCTGGCTGTGAGGAAGATAGAAATCACAGGGCCCCAGCTCCTCCATTTCCCAGGAAGCTGCCCACTTCAGTGCATTAACTCCGAAACCTGCTGATGTGTATGGAGAAAACACCGCCAGCATAGGCAGGGCACGGCCTGATGGCTGTTTGCCACCCAACAAGCTTAAGCAGAGGAATTCTGCTTAATAAAATAAAATTCTTCATGTGTGACTGTACCCACAAGCCCAACCAAGCATAAAGGGCTGTAGGATTTGGGGTTTGGCTCAAACCACAGCCTGACTGGTGTGGGGTAATACACAGGGCACCTGCAAGGGAGGGAGCACCCTGCACAGGAACCCTTTGGAGAGACTAGCTGCTGTCACGGAGGGGTTTGGGTATCTATGGGAAAAAGAGAACCCCAAGAGGAATGGAAGGCCTCATATGGGACAGGCTGGGAGGCAGCACTTGCTTCCAGGTAAGCCCAGACCAGCCTCTCCCGCCTTCTTCTTCCTCAGGCACCTCCTCCTGGCCCAGGGAGAGCCACCGAAGAGCTGGCAGCTGATCGGAGCTCCCTGGGCAGGCTCCCACAGCTGCCATTTCAGCTATTCCTCACAAAACCCAGGCTCCAGCAGTCTCTGGGGAGCCCAGGGAGAGGCAGCTGCATCTCTGGTGCTCAAGACAAGGTGACCTGCAGAGCAAGCAGGTGAAGGGAGCTGCCAAGCGCAGGCTGCAGGAGGGAGGAAAGCGG
>NW_010509994.1:8019-14960 GCF_000687285.1 Phaethon lepturus
GGTTCAGCTGAATGCAGCAAGCAGGAGAGGTTCTCCCCCAGCTCCTGACAGGTCTGGCACCGCTCCCCTAAGAGATTCTCAACCTCCCTGCCCCTGGCTTGTGGTGACAGAGAGAGGGGAGGAGGATGCTGACTGGGCTGCAGCAGCCTGGCAGGGCCCCGGAGCAATGGGGAAGGATACCGCAGGGCAGAGGATGCACAGGGTGGAAGTCCTCCGCAGAGGCAGACACGGAGCTGTGCTCCACGGCGACTCCTTTGCCCATCAAAGGACAAGCCAAGACAGCGCTTTGAAACTGCAGCTCTGCACAAAGGCCCTGAAGGTGCTCCAGGTACAGCATGGTGAGGGACTGAGGTTAAAACCTCACCGGCTGAGAGCAGGCAACTGGGCGTGCAGTGCCCGTGGCCCACTGGGCACAGGAGATGTTGCCACCGCATGCTGCTCTTGGCACTACATCGCTCAGCCACTGGTCGCTCTGAACAAAGCGTGGCAGGGCATTCACGGCGAGTGGACGGGTCGCTGCCCGAGTGGCTCCGGGCTCAGCGCCCCCGCGGCTCTCCCTACCCGGCACTGATGGCGGTGGTCATCTCAACAGCAGTGGTCACCTTGGCTTTCACCGTCATGACGTTGAGGTTCATCAGGTAGTAGAAGGTCAGGTGAAGCACATTCTCATCTGTGCCAACAGAGAAGGGGCAACATTGCTGTCTGCTCTAGCTCAGAGCACTCTGTAGAGGGGGACATACATGCCCCTCTGCTAGGACAACAGCAAACAGAGCAGAGAGGCAGCATGGGGAGTAACTGGTAACGTGCTGTGACCTTCGATGCCACCCCACCAGCGTTCGCCAGGCTGTAGCTATCAGGCCCAAGACCACCCACAAGAGAGAAAAGCTCCCAGCTGGATGGAGGAAGCTTCAGCAAGGTCACCCCACCCGTGTGGGTGAGAGGAGCTCTGGGAGATGGAGCTGATAAACCACCGTCTTTCAGTCTCCCCTGGAAGGTGATGCTCATCCCTGCTGGGGCAGCTGGGCTGAGGGCAGGAAAGCTTCTCCACATCCTGAGCACTCCCCGAGGAGCCCAAGCTGCTGCCACATTGCTCCCTGACCTGCTGTCACACACCCTTGTGTGCTCTCTGCCAAGAGAGTCTGCTCTCCACCAGACTCCGCTCACCTTTGCACTTCAGGTCGACGGTGACAGACAAGGGGTGCCGCTTGAGCATCTCCTTGCGCTTGTCGTCCAGCTGCACGCCCAGGGTGGGCCTGCGCCGCTTCTGGGGAGGGCGAAACCGAGCTGTCAGACCCTTCTCCTCCGGCTCCTCGGCAACCCATGGCCCCCACCCTACTCTCCCACTGCTCCTTCCTTCCAGTCTAGTTCCCCAATGCCCCAGTGGCGCGGCCGGAGCAGCACTGGGGAGAGAGAGGAGCAGGAAATCCCTGCCCTGCTGCAGGGCAAGGACAGAGTGGCTCTGGTTCCAGTCGTTCCTTCAGGAGAATCCCCAGACCTGTGAGACGAGGCCAAGGACCTGCTGGCCCCAAAAGCTTCCCCTTGTGAGGGGCAGAAGCTGAGGCCCTTCCCATTGGTCTTCCCCATAGCAACAGCCCGATACACCAAGCCATCCAGAAGGTACAGCCTGTAGGACCTAAACACCACCCCGGGTTTAGCAACCCTGGGTGCAGAGTTCAACTCAATGTTTTTGGCAGAAGGCAGGGGACGGACACACATCCCTCCCCACCGGTCGCCAGCCTCCCTGCCCCGAGGCTATTTATACAAAGTGGAACAGCTCCAGCTGGAGAGCTGCGAGGCGGCCACTGCTGCCGGGTGGGACGTGAGCCTGGTGGGACACGAGTGTGGTGGATTTGTACACTGCTTCTAATTTCTGTCCCAAATGCAGTAGAAATGGCACCTCCCTCTCCTCCCAAGAAACGGCTGGATTTAACATCAGTGCACCTCCACACACACTCACAGTGTGTAGGGACCAGTTCCCAGCCCCACTCAGGCCCAGCTCCCCCAGCACCTCCCTGTCAGCACGCACAGATCAATTTGTCCACAATAGGACGTTGGGAGAGGACCCAGAAGGGGACAGTGCTACCCCTTACCGTGGTCTGCTCCTCCTCCGCGTCAGAATCGCTCTCGTCATCTGCGCAAAGAGAGGGGTGTAAGCAGGAACTGCATGGGGCTCAGCAGCTTTCCCACAACCAGCAGGACTACCAGCCCTTTCTCCTAGACAACAGCTCCCCCAGACATCACCGTCCCCCCAAAACCAGGGCTGACGCAGGATGCAGACACACAGAAACATGTCTCCAGTACCAGAGGTCACTCCGATAGAAGAGGGGCTGTGAACATCTCCCCGGAAGGGGGACTCGGGGTCAGAGGGGATCAGCTGCCAGGGTCTTCAGCCAGCAGCTCAGACACCGTGCCATTTCAGCATCCACCCCAGGACCCACCCAATTCTCTACCCTCTCCCTGCAGCACAGAGCATCAGGCAGCCTGTCTGGGGCAACACCACCCCAACTCACCCTGCGAGTCCTCAGGCGGCTTGTACAGGGCTTTGGCTTCCTCTACGCTCCCTTCAATGGCCACCACAAGCTTCTTATCTACAGAGGAGACATGAAAACTAAGCCACAAACCCCACTTCTGTATGGGAAAGGCAGTTAGAACCAGCCCTGCCCCGGAAAGCTCCTGCTTCAGATCGCTCGAGGCAGAGCCCTGCAGCACAGAAAGCTGAAGTGAAGGGTCAGCGGGAAGAGGCAGTGATCCAGAGGGCCACCACAGGGCTGGATCTCCTGAGCAGGATGGGTCAGAGGAGGGAAAATGCTGGGTTTTAAGGGACTGTCCACTCCCAGAGCGGCCTGAGAGCAGGTGGGATTGCAGCTCCCGCTCTATGTTACAGCCCTCCCCATACAGGAGACGCAGACAGCCCAGGGGTCCTGAGCCCTGCTGGGAAACCCCTCCTGACCCAGGGAGGCTTCAGAAAGCCCCCTGAAATGCAAAGCTGCCTAAGGGGAGCTGCGGAGAACGGCCTCAGCAAGGGCAGGCAGAGGTACTGCCTGCTCTGGAGTCACCATCACCCACGGGCGGCACAACGTAGCACCCAGCCCACGGGGTAATAGCTCTTGGGAGGCCGTGTCAGCACCAAGCCAGCTCGCAGGCTGCACGGACATCCCTGCCGACCTTGAGAAGGCGGGGCAGAAGTGGGAAGCCAGCTTCCCAAGCAGTTCTTCCAGGGAGGGAGCTGAGCAAACAAGGTTTCAAATGCTGCTGCCTCACTGTGCTGGCCCCAAGGCCACCCCGCTGCTCCAGGCTCAACAGAATCTGGCAGGAGAGCAGATGGGACGAAAAGGACCTCCCAAAGCGTCCCGAAAGCAGTACTTTGGCTGGAATCTGGCCCCTGGGGGGAGCATTGCCCCCCAGTCCCGGCCAGTGACGGCCCCTCGCGGCGTCGCTGTGGACTGCGCTCCCCACTCGGTGCTCACCGCAGGCCTGACCGTAGGCACTGGCTTGAACGAAGAGAACATAGAGAGGCGGTGGGAGGTGTCGGGCTGTCTCATACTGTTTGTGCGCCTGGTCGAAAGGCATGAAGAGATACTCCTGGACAGGCAGGGAGGCCTGGGGGAAACACGAGGGCTCACCTTCATCCCTGGTAACAGAACACTTCATCCTCCTCACCCCCTCCTTCACCCCAGGCTGGTAAGTGGGAGGCTGGAAACCAGCACTGCAGGTGTGGTGCAGGGTTAAACACGGGCATGGCGCGCCCCCAGGGAAGGGCTAGCAGCTCTCCTTTTGGATCTGAAAATAACCCAGTTCCTTCTCCTGTTCTTCCCTCCCAAGGCAATCACAAGGGGCTGGAACTGCGTATCGCCCTCCAGGGAAAGGCCTGTTTAATGACTCCTCCATCCGCAGTTCTGCAGGAATTGTCGCATAAACAAGAAGACTCCAGAGGAGTCTCTACCCCTCACCCACCCCGACTGGGAGCGAAACATCTCCAAAGCAGAATCAGCCCAGGCGTTGCACCTCTGTAACACAGGCCTCGGAGCATGACCTTGGCTCGGCCCCAAAGGTCTTCTCCCCTTCCTGCAGAGCTGGGTACCTGCATGATGCTGTTGAGTCGAGGCTGGAGGCTGCTCAGATACTCCTTCTTCACCTCAATCTCCTTCAGGATCTTCTCCTTGCTGGTCAGGCACTCCTTGTACTTCTCTGCCAGCCTAGGGGTGGGAATTTGGTTACTGCCACACATCACAGCTACAAAGCCTGCCGGGGTCCACCTGGGTCACGGGGCCCAGCTCTCCTGACCTGACAAAAGCCACTGCAGGAACCAGGAGAGCTCAGACACTGTGACAAAGAGGTCTGAACACCAAGGGCAAATGGAGGCAGAAAGGAACTGATTAGAGCTGGAAAACAAACAGGGAAAGTGGTAGCTCAGCCTCATGTTGTGCTCCAAAAAGGGACAGCAACCGGATCTTCCCTCAACAGATCCGCTCCCATGCCAGCCTCTGTGGCCAGCAGCCACGCTGATGGCGCCTGGCCGACCCCACCAAGCTCCTGAAGAGGCTTTTCCACTTCCTATCACCAGAGTCACTCCATGTCATGTCAACTCCTTAGTTAAACTCAGGAGAGTCGAGGTTTAATACACTAGCAAGTGCTCCTCTGTAGCTGGGTAGAAAGCCCAGGAAAATGCCAAGTTCCCCATGACCCACTGAGCCCTGGATACACTCGTGCTTAGGGAGAAGGCGTTAAACCTCCTTATTGCTGTTGACTGCAACCTCTTGCCCAGCAGGAGCAGGGAGAGCTGGCTATGAAGATATGCTGCCCAGGACAAGCCACCAGCATGGCAGGGGGAGCAGCAGTTTGGGGAGCTCACATACCCTCCTCTCAGGACCCTGCTCCCCATCAGATGAGAGCACCCGCAGTGCGGAGGAACCCCCTCTGAAGGGGAATAACAGCCCTGACATTGCAGGACTGAAACGTTTCTGTTCCCAAGGAAAACTATATTTGTGTTGGGTCAGCACTCCCCAACAGGCTCCTACATGAGGCAGTTTTAAGTCCAGCTTTCAGACACCTTTACTCAGCTCCCCAAGCTAGTAAGAGCAGCAAAGATCTCTAAGACACCGTTCTACAGGCACCTTTCGGAAGAGACTCCAAGGCAAATCCAGTGCTCCACATCCTGACAGTTCGGGACAGATGCTAACAACCCCACCAGCACCAGAAAGTGCCCAAAGCACTGCCGTCATCTGCTCTTGGGGCAGCTGAAGAGGCTATTTCCCACCACAACGGTGGTAAGAGGTGGTGCTCCCTAGATACCATGGGGGCGAGGACTGGGAATTGCAAGGCTTCTCAGCAATTCAACGTGCAACTGCGGGACAGGCTCAGTTCAGCTCGGCTTCACCCCCTACACAGTTTACAACGAGCAATCATTTTTACGGAGAACCCTCAAGGGATCTCCACATTGAATGCTCCTCTCTGTGTGCCGCAGGCAGAGCCATCCAGAGGATCATGGAATGGGTGCCTTCCACCAGGCAAAAGCAGCCAGGTTTGATGTGAAGGGTTTGGGAGAGACAAAGCACAAGGCCTCAGAGCCACACAGCACCCTCCCACAGCACCTCTTGCTAGTCTGCTCTGAGCTGCCTGGCTTGTGCAGCACCTACCGGCAGGTTCAGATAGATCTTTCCGGAAGGCTGGTCTCAGCTGCTGCCTGTCTGGAAAAGCCGCTGGCTGTCAGCAACACACAGGAATGCTGTGTCACATTTGCTTTTCACATGGGGCAAGAATTGAGGAAGCAGCTGAGCCACGCAGCCCACCTGCACCAGCTGGGGGACCTCGGGGGTTAGAGCCTGCATTGAGGAGGCGGCCGCCAGCACGACAGTTGCAGCTCAGCCGGAGATCAGCGCTGCGCAGGCAGCTCCCCACCGTGGCAAGCGTTAGGAGCACAGAGAGGCAGGAAAGGCAGCAGCGCCGGGCCATGCCACCAAGCCAGGCTAGCTTAATTTTGCGCCTTGCACCACAGCACAGCAGACAAAACGGGGATCGCTTCACCCTGCGCCACACATCTCGCAGAACCAGGTTCTGGATGGAAGCCCATAATCACCCATCCTTCGATATCACCCCTACGGCGGGCGGTGTCCCCGACCCCTGCTGCGAGAGCCTCCAAGCAGACGCTGGAGAAACATCAAGCTACAAAATTAATTTTCTTCCCTTCATACTCAAGAGCCAGTGCTGATGCTCACTGTCTCGGTGAGAGAACGCATGGATCGATCAGGAGAGCCCAGATGCCTTTGCTGTCATCACCCAGAGCACAGGGCGGGGTCCCAGCTGGGCAGCCCCTCTTGCACAGCGGCTGTGGCTGGCTCAGGGCTTCTCTTCACACTGGTTTGGAGGTTACTTTGCTCCTCAGGATCCCCCGGGCTCTCTTTCACCAAGGACATGAAAAAACTCCCTGATCTACAAAACAAGGATCCCACCAAGCCCAGCTCCACATGAAGAGTGAATCTCCGCGCCAAGGGCTCAGTTACACAATAAATCTGTCACTTGCTCTACACTATTTCAAGAGGGTGTTAATACTTTTATCACCCACATTTGCTTCAGCCAGCAGCTGTGCCGCTCGCTCCGGGGGTCTGCCACGAGCCCTGCCCTGCAGCAGACTGACACCGACGACCCACCTCTTGCGCTGCTCCAGCTCCCAGTCCAGGCGGGCCAGGGTCTGCTGGTGGGGCTCAGCCAGGGTGATGGCAGGCCGGCTGATTTCGGGGGGAGCCTCTTTGTAAAACTCCTCCAGGCTCACCAGTTCGATCTCCTCATGTTTTGACCTGCAAAGACAAATGGATCAGACCAGGGAGGGTTGGGAAATGCTGCAGCACGGCCAAACTCAACCATGTCTCACAGAAGAGTGCTCAATGCCAACACCTCGGCTTCACTCTGCTACATGAACCACTGCAGCATCAGTAAGCTGAACC
>NW_010509994.1:15085-15321 GCF_000687285.1 Phaethon lepturus
ACCCCCTTTCATGGGGACACCCTCCGCACACAGTTAACCAAAGTGCCGTTTGAGGCATCAGTCTAAATACAGCTTGGCGCATTGCCGACGCAGAGGGCATGACGGAAAGCTTGGCTTTTGGAAGAAAATCCTGAAATATGGAGGCCAGAGAATCCTTGAAGAGACCAGTGTGGCCGTGTCTTTAGACATTCACCTGCTTTCTCCTCCACTGCCCCTCTATCACAATAGATGCCTTC
>NW_010509994.1:15336-18075 GCF_000687285.1 Phaethon lepturus
CCCTACACGTGCCTCTTTTCTTGTGCTGGGACACGGGGGCTCTGGGTTGCCCTGTCTCTCCTGCACGGTGGCCTCTGGAGCACCCGCTCTCCTTCCGCAGTGAGCTCAGGCGACGTGACAAGAGATCCCAAATGTTTCAGGCCTCCACCCCATCTCAGACACATCACCGCTTCAAACTCACTTGAACTCCAGGCATTTGGTGATCTCTTTCTGCAGGTGCATCACCTCATACAGCAAGTTCTGGAGCTGCAGGTGATATGCGTCAACCTTCTGCTTGGCCTGAAACACCAACACGGCAGGGGATGAAGCTCTGTTACCTTCCTCCCAGCAAACATCCCCCCCTCCACGATACCAGCAAGGCATGGCGGGTTTTAGGGCACGCAACGATTTTTGGGGGATGAAAAGACAGTTTCAAGGGCTGGGAAAGCAAATGCTCATCACATCAAACCTATTCTACCCTGGAGGCAGCACGTTTTGGGGACAAGGCACAGAACAGGGCAGAGTCCCCTCCCATCCTTGCACCCGTTTCCTGGTAGTACAATGAAAATGAGCGTCGCTCCCGAACTGTGAAAAACTCTCCAAGATGTCTGGGTAAGGAGCTTGGGGGCCAAATGTATACGCATTTCTCAGGCCTGCAGCACACCAGACTCTTGAGACACAGCTTTCTGACTGCCTGTTACGTTTGAGACGGGAGATACCGCTCCTTTGTCACTCATTACAATTACAGCTTCCGCTTTACTGTGGCACAGTCTCCTGATAAACCTCGAATTCAAAACCCACAACCTGGCTAGTGTTTAATTCTTCTCGCACACCCAGACCAAAACGGCACCATCTCTGATCTCACTAAATCCCAACCTGTATTCACCACCCCCCAGCCCCACTGTACCTCGTGGGTTTGATCTCTCCCTTTCTTCAGCCGAATATGAGCCAACCGGTTGAGCTTCTTCAGGGTCATGAAGTGCACACAGCTCTGAATCCGCCGCTCATCTATCTCTGAAGCCTGAGTGACAGGAGAGAGGCGTTTGAAGCATGAGGCAACTGGCACCACAAAAGCCCTTTGCTGCAGGTACTTCCTGCGAGTCCTGTCGCAAAGGAGGCTCCACGCTTTGCTAAGATGCCATGACTGATGTCACCAGGGCTTCTGAGGGAGCCTCCTGCTGCCAGACTCACAGGTCTGGAAGTAACCTGAGGGGGTTCTAGGCTCACTCTAGTGATTTTTCTGGGCAGTTGGAATGGAGGCGTTTGAGCCTGAAGTGCCCATAATGCCACACAGAGGACAAACCTTCCCCAGTCACAGCTGAGGCTGCTGGACCTCTGTGGGACGGTGAGAGCCTGGTCACCCCTGCTGCAGTCAGGAGAGGCTCAATTCCTCCCCCAGGAGCCCCTGACCCATTAGCACAACCCATAAGGGGCCCAGACATGCTTTAGAAGAACTTGGTGTGCATAACATCTGCTCAATCAAGACCAATGCCTCAGCTAAACTGTATTTTACTTTATTTAAGAGAGACTGTTTCATTTTACTGATTCTTCCCAGAAGACGGCACAGTTTCTGCTCCCATTCAGATTAAGGGAAAACATCAAAGAACAGAACACATTAAATCAAGCACCGAGGCTTCTCCTTACGTTGTCCTTGATGCCTCTGCTCTTCAGCTCCTGAATTTCTGCCATCAGTCTCTGAAGCTCCTGGCAAGTCTCTCTGTAGAGTTCGTAATCTTTGATAGGGTCACGGAGATCCACCTCGCACTCCTCGCTGTAGTACCGAACATCCTGCAGAGGCAGAAACCATTTTCTAGGGCACATTCCTTCCACCTTCTCTGGGAAACAAACTGCCAGGTCTCAATCCCTGGCTCTGTCCATTAATCCCACACGCAGGACAGGACTCAGTTAACAATCCCAGACACAAACACCAACAGGCATTAAAACCCCTGGGAAGTTCAGGCTGTTTTTTATATAGTTATTATAAATTTAAGTTGGTATCCAACCTGCACCAGTGTACCTGCAAGACTACAGAGGATAAACTGGGAAGGTGATTACCTCTTCAATCCTTATCCCCGCTTTGGCTGAACCCAAGTTACCCTGATGCCTGTGAGAGTGTTTTAAGTCAAGATACAAACCCCCACAGGACCTTTTAGCCTTGTGCTGCTCTCTCTCTGTCCCCAGAGGAGTGTTTGACTCCTTGAGCACTGTGTTTCCTGAATGAGACAGGAGCAGGTTCAGAAATTCAGAGTGGGAGTTTCAGACACACTGGGAACTGGCTTAGCTCCAGGGGAACAGTCCCACAAGTTCCCAAGGGGAAGAGTAAAGCCGGCAAAAGAGTAGGTGCGAGAACAGCCCTTTCTAAGGCAGCAGGATACAAGCACCATGCTGCAGCAGGCAGGCTCTGCCTGTACCTGTGGGGCCAGGGAGAGGCAGCCAGGCACCCTACCTGGTCAGCATCACCCTTGCTCCGCTTGCCCTCCTGTGGGCCCCCATCTGTGCGGATCACTTTGGGTTTCCTCTTCTTGCTGGAGTCCGATGACATGGTGCTGCCAGTCAAGGACTGGGGGGCAAGAGGCAAAACCGTCATCCATGAGGGGCCACAGCTGCCTGGGGTAGGGGCTATCCCAGGCTCCCTTCCTCCAGCCTGCCTCCGACTCCGGAGCCTCCCAGTCCAGCGAGCCCCTGCACCTCCTCCCACCCGCCCCACCCCAGTCCTAGCCCTTCTCCCCACCAGCTGCCCCCATCCCAGCCCTCAGCCCC
>NW_010509995.1:0-601 GCF_000687285.1 Phaethon lepturus
GAGACCCCACCATGGGTGGACCAAGCCCACCGTGACCGGACTGACCCCACCCCAGACCTCCAAGCCCACCCCAGACCCACCTCCCACCCCCAATAAACCCAGCGCTGCGTCCCCATGGCCCCTCCTGGCACCTTGGGGGGCCCCCGGGGGGCAAAGGGGGGGCAGAACTGGGCGAAACGGGGCAGAAGTGGGTGGTACTGGGTCAAAGCGGGTCAAACTGGGCAGAAGTGGGCAAAACGAGGTACAAGTGAGCCAAAATCAGGCAGAAGTGGGCCAAAGTGGGCCGAAGCGGGCCAAAGTGGGCCAAACTGGGCTGAAGCGGGCAAAGGCAAGCTAAAAAGCGGGCCAAACTGGGCCAAAGTGGGCCGAAGCAGGCCAAACTGGGCCAAAGTGGGCTGAAGTGGGCAAGGGCAAGGTAAAAAGCGGGCCAAACTGGGCCGAACTGGGCCAAGGCAGGCAGAAGTGGGCAAAATCAGGCAGAAGTGGGTGACATTGGGTCAAAGTGGGTCAAACTGAGAACTTGGCAAAACCGGGTACAAGTGAGCCAAAATCAGGCAGAAGTGGGCCAAATTGGGCCAAACTGGGCCGAAGTGGGCAAGGG
>NW_010509995.1:670-993 GCF_000687285.1 Phaethon lepturus
AAAGCGGGCCAAACTGGGCCAAACTGGGCCGAAGTGGGCAAAGGCAAGCTAAAAAGCGGGCCAAACTGGGCCGAACTGGGCCAAGGCAGGCAGAAGTGGGCAAAATCAGGCAGAAGTGGGTGACATTGGGTCAAAGTGGGTCAAACTGAGAACTTGGCAAAACCGGGTACAAGTGAGCCAAAATCAGCAGAAGTGGGCCAAAGCGGGCCAAACTGGGCCGAAGTGGGCAAAGGCAAGCTAAAAAGCGGGCCAAACTGGGCCAAACTGGGCCAAAGCGGGCAAAGGCAAGCTAAAAAGCGGGCCAAACTGGGCCAAACTGGGCC
>NW_010509995.1:1110-1360 GCF_000687285.1 Phaethon lepturus
TGAGCCAAAAGCAGGCAGAAGTGGGCCAAATTGGGCCAAACTGGGCCGAAGTGGGCAAGGGCAAGCTAAAAAGCCGGCCAAACTGGGCCGAACTGGGCCAAGGCAGGCAGAGGTGGGCAAAACTGGACAGAAGCGGGTGACATTGAGTCAAAGTAGGTCGAACTGAGCAGAAGTGGGCAAAACCAGGTACAAGTGAGCCAAAATCAGCAGAAGTGGGCCAAAGCGGGCCAAACTGGGCCAAACTGGGCCG
>NW_010509996.1:0-3252 GCF_000687285.1 Phaethon lepturus
GAGCTGCACGTTGATACCTGGCTTTGTATTTAGTGCTCTGCTGGGCTTAACAGTGGCGTTTTCTTTATCTGGCTGCTTGTCTGATTCCTTTTTTTATTTTAGGAGAATCATTTAGTGCAGATAAGCTGAAGGACTTCAGAATGGGGGTTTCTCTTGTACCATTTCAAGTTTTCTCTGAGAAGGTGATCGCTGTTACTGTGACACCATCCAGGCAGCAGTAGGCTTGCTGCTTCTAGATGTGCTGGCTGGAAAAGGCCATCAGGAATCAGGCACTGGGCTTCAGAATTGACCACGGATACACCTTGAGTGGGATCTGTGTAACCAAGTCATTCATTGATCTAAATCTCCAGTGTCCTCTTAAATGGAAACTGCATTTTCAGAAAGGACTTTACATTAAACAAGCATCTTGGTATGGTTGCCCGAAACTGAACTGGGGCAAGAGCGTAGAGCATCCACACTTGCAGAGCACAGATGATGAGCACTTCCTACCACTGTTTTCCAGTTGAGAGTGAAGGAAGGTGTGAAGCTGCCTTTTTTTGTTTTGTTACTGAAAACCTGTTACCTCTTTAGAAGGTTTTCAGCTTTTGCAGCATCTGGCAGGAGATCTTGCATTGTGAAGAAGAAAGTATTTAGGCTCAAGCTTTGTAAGGGCTTCTGGATCCTGCATAGTGGGTCCTTGGAGATAAGGTGCCTCACGATGATCGGACTGGCTTTGCTTTGTTGCCTTTTTGGCTACCTTTTTCCAGTAACCCTTGAGGCTTGCAGGCATCAATTCCATGAGGAAACAAGTTGACTTATTTTTACTGGTGCTGTCTGACAGAGTAGCGGTAGCTTGCATTGAATTTTTGGAAAAGTCTTAATTGTCGTCCTCGTGTTTTAAAGCCAGTGGTGAGGAACACCTGGCTTTATCTTTAAAAAAAAAAAAAAATCTTGATTCTGTCATCCATACCTGCAAGCTCTCCAGTTCTGAACACATTTTAACACAAGCTTGCTTTGCAATGTCTTTAACCAGTTATTCTAGGAAATAAAAGCCACTTTGCTATTGATTCAGACTGTTCATAGACTAATGAAACTAATACTGCAGCGAGGTTCAGTTGGTGTGATGTGAGCTTGGGTGTATGGCTCTAAGTTTGTTACGAGTGGTGAAAACAACATGTACACCTCTCAAACCAGTGTGGAGGCTGTTTTGGCTGTGCTGCTTAATTGCAGAACAGAAACTTTTCTGACTTTGCTTGGTACCATATTGCTGTTGTCCAGCTTTGCTTGGAGTGGAAACTGTATCATGATCATGCTGGGGGATGCTTTTGGATTCTTCTAGGTATAGACTTGAGCTGTTTTCGCTTTCTTGTTGGGGGAGAAACCCAAGCTCTTCTCTTTCTGTGCTCACAGTTGCAACTTGACTAATCCTACTGCCTTCAGTGGCCAGCTAGTGTTGTTACTCCTTAAATGAAGGAAGCCTGCAGGCTGAGAGGATGTAACTGGAGAGATCACGCAAAGTTTGAGCGGTGATGATGCAGCTTGTTTCAAAGATTGTGATAGCCCATCTCCCACACAGAGCACTACCAGAAGTGATTGACTGGTCGTTCACACATCCCTATCGGTGGGCTATGAAGGACAGAGGGATGTGCAGGAGGAAGGAAGAATGCTTTCACATGCGACTTACTGGACTTCAGTGTGTGCTCTAAACCTTGCACAGGCTACCCGACAATCACTTCTATCAGCAAGCTAGTAAGGGACTAGTTGAGAGCAGGTTGAGGAGCAAGGCTGATGCTGAAAGCTACTTGTCTTGACAGTTGCCTGTTTTGTTCCCACCCCAAACAATTGAATGTTTAAACTGGCTGAATTTACTGTGCCTTTCATACATGAATTTCAATTTCCTGTTGTCTTGCAGGAATGACACCAAGGAAGATGTGTTTGTCCATCAGGTAAGATTTCCATGAAACTGAAACACGTTCCCTCTCTGGAACTCACTATGCATGACCGATGTAAGTGGGATTGAAGTTGTGAAAGAGCCTCAGGCTTTCCAAGAACAGTTACCTGAACACAAAAAGTGTTTCTCACTGAGTATGAGCCTGCTTGCACTCAAGGGGCTTTTGCACATCCACATACAACCGTCGTGAGGACATGAGATACATGGGTTTGAGCAGGCTGGAACTGTACAGTGGTGAAAATTGTGCTGTCTGCAAGTATGCTCTGACTCGGAGATAACTGATGTCCAGTTAAGTTGCCTTATGGGTTCATACAGTCGTTAGTAAGCATATGGAAATAAATGAAAAGCTTGCAACAGGAAGAGAAATTAATTAGGCTGTAATAGGGATGAAGTGCCAGTGAAGATTTTTTTTTTTTTGCAAAACTTATATGAAATTTATTGCTTCAGGCTTTCAGTGTAAATCTTCAAATGTTTTAATAGGTACTTTTTCAATTTAACAAATATATACACTTAGATATAACATGTGACAAGCATGTTGAAAACTAGACCTCTGGAAACTAGACCAGAGTGAGACTGCACACCACACCTGTGGTTTATTTCATGGAGCAGCTTGGCCTTAGTTTAGTCCTTTGACTTGTAAGTCTGTGTGGTCAGCTCTGTGTGTTTACTCTCTGCTTTAGGATCTTGCTGTAAAGCAGCCCACAGAGTTGGTAGTGGAGCATGGCTGACTTCTGGCATTTAGGAGCCCATGGATTGTTCTTTTGTTTGAGTTAGGGATATAATATACTGCTGATGTTGTAAACAAAGGGAGGAAGAAGTAACCCATGGAAAGTGTTCTGGCTTGAGTTTGATTGGCCATCTCTCAGCTTCTTGCTTGTGCTGTGTCTGAATTACCTGCTATTAAAATGTAGAGGCATTTATTTATAAAAGGTTATTCTATAATGGGCAATGGAGAAAGTCCAAGTGACTCTACTGTGTTTCTGTGTACTGAGGCAGGAATATATACCCTGAAGGAAAGCTTTCAGACTTTATTACTCAATTTGCAAGTAGAGTAACCTGTAAGTGACCTTGACTTAATGTGAGATTTCAGGACTTGTCATGTAACTACTCTATAGGTTTCTAAAAGCACAGTTTGGCAGTGATTTGTTTTAATGTAGTAATTTTCACGATAAAACAGTTTTAGGGGTTCAATCTGAAAGCAAGCAGCTTGTTTTAGGAGTCATGGCTGCGTTTGCTTTTTCTCTTCCCCATTAACAAGCTTGGGTTTCATGAAGAGCTGTTACACTCAGCTACTGTTGTAATAAGGTTTCCTGTCTTTCCCT
>NW_010509996.1:3283-9792 GCF_000687285.1 Phaethon lepturus
GCTGAGTCTTATGGGCATGTTTTTCCATAGATTTTTTTCCATTTAGAGGAAAAAAAAAATTAGTAAATCCTGTTGCTGGTGGGTTTTTTTTATATTGTTAGTACCCTTGTATTAACTGTTCAGTTAAAGTGATAAGCAGGATGTGGCTGGGAGTGGTGCGCATTGAGTATTAACTCGTCTGTCAAAAATGTAATCCACTGCTGAATAGCACAGAAAATGCAGTGTTTTCTAGTAATGTCATTTAACATGCGGATACTGATGCAAAAGCTCGCCTGGTGCTGACACCTTGGAAGAGCTAATCCTTGACGTATCATACACAGCTAGAGTAGACTGGTGATTAATTGGTCAGTACTGTGGCTGAAGCGATGGTATTGGAAGCCTGAGAGAAAGAAATCTCTTCATTTCTGGCCATGGATGTGTTTACATAGCTTGGGACAGCTTCATTTGCCTGTAGGCTACCACACGCTGCGGTGGCGTGGGGAACGGCAGAGGGCTGGAAACCTGAGCGGGCGATTGGAAAGGCTTATATATTGGTATATGTACGTCAGAGGAATGTATAAATACTATGGGTGTGTTTAGTGCTAAACTCTGGTTAGGAATACTATGGCCAGTGTGTATTGTATGTGGGGTGTGTGTGTTTGTTTTCAAACTGCTTTTTCAGCTAGCAGGCAGCATGTTGACAGATGTTTCTAGTCAGCTGTTACACATTTCAGATGGGCCAGAACTATAATAATACAGGTAAATTTTATGGCTTCCTGAATTTGCATGGTTGTTTAATTGCTTTTTCAGGAGTACAAGTTGTCTTCCTAAAATATTAAATACTCAAAATTCCGTAATCTTAAAAAATTTTTTTCAGATATGCTAAGTAGTATTCTCATGCTGTGCCTGTAAATGTAATTCTGCAATATTATGTTGTCAGACTGCCATAAAGAAGAATAACCCCAGGAAGTACCTCCGCAGCGTAGGAGATGGGGAGACCGTGGAGTTTGATGTGGTTGAGGGAGAAAAGGTAAACACATCTCTCGGGTGTTAGAGTATGCACAGAAAACTTGGTCTGCAGGCTTTGGTGTGGTGCCTGTGGTTTGAGTCAATGCCTGATGACATCCAAGGAGATGAATGGTTTTTCATTGCTTTACAATATGGATGTAAATTGTTGCTCAGTACTAAATTGCATTATGCTATAACTGATTTGATGCTGACTGTTTACTTACCTAATGCTATCCCTGCTCTTTAGGGTGCGGAGGCAGCTAATGTTACAGGTCCTGGTGGAGTTCCAGTGCAAGGCAGTAAATATGCAGCAGACCGTAACCATTATAGACGATATCCACGTCGTAGGGGTCCTCCACGCAACTACCAGCAAAACTACCAGAACAGTGAGAGTGGGGAAAAGAACGAAGGAGCAGAGAACATACCAGAAGGCCAAGCCCAGCAACGCCGTCCCTATCGCAGGCGGCGGTACCCACCTTACTATATGCGTAGGCCCTACGGGCGTCGACCACAATATTCCAACCCTCCCGTGCAGGGAGAGATAGTGGAGGTAACATTTGCTTAAAAACTGGCTTGATTGCTTTGGAGCAGGGTGACGGGATGCAGCTTTTCACCACTTTTTTAGATAATCAAGATGGTTTTGGTAAGGTTTGGCAGTAACATGGAACTTTGGAGCAGATCTCAATAAACTGAAGGTCTTAATGTTACAGCTTTTAAAAAACAGAGTGTGTTTGAATTTGTGTTAACTTCCTGTGTTATAACAGGAATTATGTGTTATATTATATAAATAATATAACAGTGTTATAACACAAATTCTACACAGCGTGTACTCTTGTGCCCTAGGACTGCTGCCCACCGCGGACTTAACCTGCCAGCCCCCTTACAGCCATCTTCCTCACAGCTTGAGTAGTTGTGGTGTTGATGTGCTTTTGCATGTGGCTAAGAGGGTTTGTTGCCTAATGTCTTCTAGGGTGCTGACAACCAGGGTGCAGGAGAACAAGGCAGACCAGTCAGGCAGAACATGTATCGAGGTTATAGACCACGGTTTCGCAGGTATGTTGCAGATCAACTCTTTTTTTTTTTTTTAAACTTTGCCTTTTAGCAACAGAGACGGAACATGGCGATGGTCAGATGCTGCATTGTTAAAGCCTAGCTTGACTTTCAGGGGTCCTCCTCGTCAAAGACAGCCTAGAGAGGATGGGAATGAAGAAGATAAAGAGAACCAAGGGGATGAGACCCAAAGTCAGCAGCCACCTCAACGTCGGTACCGTCGTAACTTCAACTACCGACGCAGACGCCCAGAGAACCCTAAACCACAAGATGGCAAAGAGACGAAGACAGCCGAACCACCAGCTGAGAACACGTCCGCTCCTGAGGCCGAGCAGGGCGGGGCTGAGTAAATACCGGCTTACCATCTCTACCATCATCCGGGTGCGTGTCCAGAGGTTCCTGAGGATACGATTTGATGATTGACTCTTCTTTTGATGCTTTCCTTTAATTTTTGCCTTAAAAGGCTTTGGACTATTCTTGCTCATGCATGTTGTAACCAAACTGGCTGCACTTCTTCCACCCAGAAATAGTACTTCAAGCAGTGTTGGTATAGTGACTTGGAAGTAGCTAGGAGAGACAGGTACTGGGGTTTACTCAGCTCTGTAAGTGCCTGAGCTTTTATTGCTCGGTCCCAAAGGGGAAGTGAGTAGCATGAAGACCTCTAGGTATTAACTTCGAGAAAGTTGGTGCAGAAATTGCAGGAGTGTCTCAGTAGCAGCGTTTTATCTAAACAGAAAAGTGCTAGAAGAACTGGTGGAGATGGTCGTTTTTATGGAGCATCCAGGGTGCCTGCAGTTTAAGTACTGAGGTACTGGTGTGGTTGCAAGGTAGACTGGCTGTGACTTGGTGCTTGTTTGGTGCTGTCTTCTGATGAGCAGTTTGGCTGATTTGGGATTATTTTCATTGCTAGGACTCTTTCTAGTTTTCTGCTTTTTTTTCTGGCACCTTCCTTGTCTATTCTTCCTTTCTCCCCCTACTTTGTCTCTCGCCAGCGTTCGTATTCCATTTCTGTTGTGTCTCACTCCTTCTTGCTCTTTGCCTGGAGGGCAGGCACACAGGACGATGCGTTTAGGCTCTGGTGGGAGCAGTAATGAATGGTCACTTCAGTGGGATGAACAGGGAATGCAGGAGTTGGGCACGGATAGTAGCTTGGTGACCTCTCCCAGCTATGGGAGCTTAGGGACTCATTCTTCAAGGGCTCGAGTGCTGCTGGATTTGTCATGCAGGTGGGTTACTTGATACCTCTTCAGGCCTTGCCGCAGCATTTTCTGTATGCTTGGTGTGAACCTTTGTTTTATCCCGGTGTTCATCTTGATGGTTAACACGAGCTGGATGCATTCTTAATGCCACAGGCTTCAGAGAAACATGAGGATGACACTTGGCTGCTCTTTCTGTCTACTGATGGTATTGGAGACCATAAATTGTGGTTTCTGTGGTCTGGGCAGTAGTTTACTGAAGCCACTCTGCCTCTGTTAGGCACAGGTAGAAATCTGCTCTTCAGCTGTCTTCTGAAGATCTTCAGTTGTCCTTGTGCCTTCCCAGGGGTTGGCTCGGAGTTGACCAGCTGGCTGTTCAGACCTGGTCCCACAGCACAGAGCTGCGGCCACCTGCAGAGCCCACGGTGAGCAGCTCTCCCCAGGAGGCTGTGGCGAACCAGGCTGAAGCAAGAGGCCAGGGAGGGCAGAGGTGTAGACAGGGTTCCTTTGTGTTTAAATTAAATGTCTTCTCTTTATGGAGTCCTTTCTGTGCAAAGCAAATGCAAGATGGCAGTTTTGGTCACTGGAAGTTGTCTGGTGGTGGGAGTGTAGTGAACAAAATGCCTATGTAAGCTTCTGACACCTGCCTGATCATCTTTCTTTTTTTTCCTCTTTTTCAGTTTAGTCATCAAAGAAAAGACTTAAGAAATGAAGAAGAAAAGAAAATGAAATTCCAGCAATAAGAAATGAACAAAAGAATTGGAACTGAAGACCTTAAGTGCTTGCTTTTTGCTGTTGACCAGATTACTAGAACTATCTGCATTATCTATGCAGCATGGGGTTTTTATTATTTTTACCTAAAGAAGTCTCCTTTTGGAAACGATAAACACGTTTTTTAAAAGCCTGTTTTTTCTCAATATACCTTTAAAGGTTTTTAAATTGTTTCATATCTGGTCAAGTTGAGATTTTTAAGAACCTCATTTTTAATTTGTATGAAATGTACACCTGATTTTTTCAAGTCAAACTGCAAGCATCTGTTAATAAAGGTCTTAAAGAATTACCTTGTGTGCTTGGTTGTTTTAAATCCACTTTTGCATGAAAGGGTTTAAGTTCAGCTTTCATAAAAGGTTTGGGGAAAAAAACTGCTTTATTTCTTCAGCATACAGACTGTTGGGGTAAAATGTGAAACAAAATATTAAAGTGAAAACATTAAAAAGCAATTGAGCCCAGCTGCAGCTGGGTGGGGGAAGGCTCTTGGAGGGTCAAGAGGGGAAGTGCTTGGTGCCAGTCCAGGATGTTTCCATGAGCCGTTTGCTGGAGCAGTTCAGCTGTGTCCTGCTGGAATAGGACCCTTGCAAAACTGAGGTGGTATGAGGTATGCTTGAAAAACAAAACAAAAAAAGTCAAACCCCAAAACTTGACATTGGAGATGTGCAGAGCGCAGCTGCTTTGACTTCTTACAACACAGCTGTGCTGTCTTTACAAGCCATTTGCTGCAAGAGGTGCTGGTGTCTTGCCCTTTGGTGTGGGACAATCCATGGAAAACTGGGGGAAAAGGCAGGTTCCCGGCAGGCTCGTGCTGTGCACGGGCTTGGTTCCGCGTGGGCTGCTTTGCCTCTCGAGGCAGGCATTGGAGAACACGGACTGCTGCCCGCCAGCCTGGTCAGGCGGTGACGCGCTCATGTCCCTGCGGGGACTCGCTGCGCTGCCCGCTGTCATGCTGGGGCTGAAGGAGTGTGGAAACCGCGCGGCGCCATCAGCAAGACGACCGGTGCTCGGATCTCGTGGTGGGAGCCAGACACATGCGCTGGGGCCGCTCCACCAGATTGTTCTCCCGGTCGCTGCTTGCTCAGCCTGGCCCAGCTCCCCATGCTTTGCTCATGTCACAAATCGCGACTGGTGTGGAGGAGCGCGCGGTGGGTAGGGCATGGTTGTCTGATGGCAGCTTTTGAGAGCTTTCCTTTCTACGTGCTCGTGAGCGATCCGCTTGGGTCAGGCATGCTTGCTCTTTTAATTGTTTCCCCGTGCGCTCAAGCGCCAGCTGTTAAACGCACGGGGCCGTTAGGTTTTGCTCTCCAAATGCCTCCGAACAGGCTTCTGCCTGCCCGTCCCCCAGATGTGCCACCCTCGGGCCCACAGACATCCTGCCCCATAACAGCAAACTCAGTCATGCTCTTTATTTCTGTCACACAGCTGTAGTGATTGGGTTTTCTTCATCTATTTTTCAGGTCACTGAGGAAAAATTATTTGCCTTTCCAAAAAAATCTTTAGTAATTTAATAAATTGGTCTATGCTAATAATATTGTCAGACTTGCTCCTGTGCCACAGGACATGGCAGTTTGCGTAGCACCCAGAGCGGGGGGCTGCAATAAAGCACCAGACTTGCTGCCTTTTGGCTTCGTGTGAGATTAGAAGCGATGTCCCTGTCTTCCCCGGGGACAGGCGACGTGGGAGGACCCTTGCAGCTCTTCTGGATTGGGGCTGTAGGCGTGTGGCAGCCTGCCTAGGCGAGCCCCTTCTGCACCTTTCCGCCGCAGGGGCTGTCTGTAACCCTGCGACAGCGTCTGCTCGGGCCAGGGGCTTGGCCCGTTGCCTTTCGAGGTCACAAAACCCGTCGCTGTGACGGCTTCTGTGTGCTAACCTTTGGGTGGGAAGTAAGGGATCAGGGCTTACTCTTTAGTAAGCAGTCAGCAGCTGCAGGGGGGTTGGTGGTGGTTTTGGGTTCTGGTTTGGTTTCATAATGGTTTGCAAGTGGAGGAGGATAATAATTCACTTGGGAAGTGGAATTTCCTTTTTCTGTAGACTTAAAAACCCAACTTTGCAGGTAGAGCCCCTCCATTAGGCTTCAAACAGACTCACCTCCTTCTGCCTGACATGTATGGCTACAGCCTTCCTCCACGGATAACCTCAGGATAACAATAAATGCTCTGGTCTACCAGCTTCACTCACTTTTTAAATGCAAACCTTGTGCTGCCAAATTTCTGAGCGCAGGGGCGGTTTCCAACCGGCTGGTGCACGAGTGACCAGGGCCACCAGCCACGTGGCGTCAGTGTTGCTCTGTGCAGAAAAGGCTTTCCACCAAATTCCTCCAAAGCAGCGGCTGAGCAATGTTGGAGGAGCTCCTTTGCCCTCAGTGTCGCAACAACTTCTCCAGGGGATTTGGGGACATTTTTTCTTAAAACAATGGTTTTCTGGGGGTTATTTTCATGAAATCTGACTGGAAGTGGGAAAGAAAACCCCCTCTGTGGGTGACTTCTACAGCACCCTTGCTTTTTT
>NW_010509996.1:9913-18527 GCF_000687285.1 Phaethon lepturus
GGCGGGGCCGGGGGCCGGAGGTGCTGCTGCCCATCACACGCGGGAGTCCATGGCGTACATCTTGCTGGTAGCCGTTCGGCCCTGGGGCTGCGGAAGCCTCTGGGGTTGCCAGTGGCTGCTGGGGTCTGCCAGGAGAGAGTTGGGGTTGTGTCACGGCCGGCAATAGCAGGGGGGCTTGGGGGGTTCTGCAGCATGGGCACATGGCGGGAGACACGAGCCCGGACAGCCAGCACTGCGGGGCTGACCTCCACCCCGTGGGACCAGCACAAGGGCTGCAGGTGATGTCTGGCGAGGCATCACCTGCCCCGTGTCCCTGACGGTGGGACGAGCAGATTTTCACTGGCACATCGCTGCAGCCACCAGCTCAGGCTTTGGCTGGTCACAGTGATACAGATCCAGCACGGCCGCTGCTTTGGGTAGATGACAACACACCCTCACCAGGACCTCGAGGTCTCACAGCTGTGGATGGAGCATTTCTGCACCCCCTCCATGCCCTTACGGGGCTTACGGAGTCCTCACTCAGCCCAGTCCTGCCTGGCATGACCCAGCCTCCCGCGCCAAAGTGCACAGGCCAGGCACGAAGGGCTTCCCCTTGATTTGGCTGGACCCTGCGAGCGGTGCCCGTGCCCACTGAGCTGGTCCTTCACCCCACGAACATCCCTGCAGGGCAAAAAGCTACTTGAGGTGGGATGAGGTGGGACAGGGCAGACTGACCTGTGCAGGCATAGAGGCAGCAGGTCAGCAGGACACATGCCACGAAGCAGCCCGTTGAGCCAGCCATCCCCAGCCAGCACGACCACCCGAAGTCGTAGTGGACTCCCAGGAATATATTGTGCGACACCAGCATGGCCCTCTCCACGTAGACGTCCACCGCATACCACACAGAGCCCACAAGACCCAGGATGCCTAGGAGGAATGGGGCTAGTTAAGAAAGAACTGTACAACACCCCCTCTGAGGGGGATACCCCAAGCTCCCAGCATCCCCCCCCCGCTCCCCGTGGCACACGAGGTCCACCTGCCCCTGAGCTCTCCCAGCCACGCACTCCCAATGCCAAGGATGACACCAGCCCCGTAGCACATCTTCAGTTTGACACGAGGCTCTTCCTTGAGGAACTTGATGCAGTCAAGTCCAAGCAGCAACATAGCCAAAGCCAGGCCAGCCAGGAGGTCTGCTGTGATCATCAGGGTCCGCGTCACCACTATCTTCACTGGGCAGGGAAGGAAAAAAAACAGAAAGGGGACTGAGGAATGGTCAGAAGAACTGGTCTCCCCACTCTAGATTGCTGCCTGTGTCCCTGCTAGAGTCATCCAGCCCACCAGTGGGCATGTCCATAGGAGGTACCTACACTGGGACCCACCAACTCCACGCTTGCCATGCGCTGTAGGCAAGGTGCTCACCAGGTTGCTCAACTTGCAACAGGATTTAATAATCCCATTATTAGACTAGCTCAAGAAACCAAACAACTTAAGGTGCACCGGTCAGCACCTGGGATGTGGTCACCTACTCAAGACCTTCTTGCACAGGCTTGGACAGAAGATGCTACTGTTCAGACTGTCTGTTTTTTCCTCCAAGTTGTGTAGCTGGTGTTTTGAACAGCAAATGTGGACATACCAATGAAAAATAAGAGAGCTGGCACGGGTCACATCACCAGCTGTATGGAGTGTGACTTCTCCCTACAAGGCTTTTTCCCCAGAGGAGCACAGCAGCCCCGCTTAGTCCATGCTGACTTCTTGTTCCTTTCTGCACTGCCTGAATCTGTGTTTTCCCATGTCATGACCCTATAAAAGGGTTCTTCTGTGTAGGGCCTGATGTGCCCTGTGCAGGCCAGGAGAGGTCTCCATACCATGATATGACTGTCCATCAGCTGAGGACACAAGTCCTTGGCCAGTGGGAATGATCTTTGCCCCTGCAGGCAACATCAATGGGGTTGCAACTGTCACGATGCAATGAGGGACGGGAGCTGCGCCTGGGCCCTGTGTGCCAAAACACCTTTGCTGTGAGGTGGCACAGCTTCATGGCCTTTCTCCTGCTTGGTGACCCTATGGCAGATCTGGCTGAACCATGGGTTGCTGTCCAGGCTGTGCCGATGGCACAGGAGACTAAGAGAAGCCCTGGGCCTGCATTGCTAACTGATGAAGGTCAGGCCTTTGCAGGGAGGATCACCTCAAAAGGGGAAGAGGGAAAATTATTAGCTGTGAACTTAAAAAATGACAGCAGGCCATGCTGTCTTACCTGGATGGTCAGCCAAAATGGAGTCATACTGGTCACAGGTCCTGACCCCGTCCTGCATGTTGGTGACACATTCCCTCCAAAGCCCCCGGCATTTGTGACTTATCTGGAAGCAGGAGAAAGTCACTCAAGCAAAAAGCTCCAAAAAGCACCACAGCTCCCCATGGATACCCCAGCCCAGCAAAGCAGATCTTCAGGCTCTCACCACCACAGCTGGAGATGTCCCAGTGATTCCTTACCCATGCCTTGCTCTCTGTCCCTCCTTCTACTCCAGCATTTCTCTCTCTCTAAACATCTAATCCTCCAACTCATGCAGAAAGCAGTGGGTTTGTCCCACCATGTGGCCTTTCCAAGCCCATGGAGACATGGTGCAAACCCCATAGATGTCAAGGTACCCACCTTGCTCCCAGCTGCTAACCTTGAAGATGGTTGCTCTGCTCACCTCCAAGCTGTCATCAGCATTCACCATCCAGCAGTCGGTGCATGTGGCAAGGAGCAAGAAGAGGGTTGAGAGAAGAGCAAGACCGAACGCTGTCATCTGCAAGGCTGTATTCATGGGGTCACCTGTAAGGGCACAGAGACCTCCACCACCTCTGCTCTGGCCACTTCCGAGGTACCTGATCCACCAAGGACAAACTGCCACCTATGCCAGGGTGTCCTCTGGATCCCTATGGGTCATCTAGGGCCCATCTCATGGTCATTAGTGCTGCCAAAATGCTCTAAATACCCTTAGCCGAGGTTGGGCCACCAGGTTTGCATGTAGACATGGCTTTCAGGGATACATTAATTTTTCTGTGGAGACATACCCACGTTGCGTTGCTCTCTATATGTTCTTATTTCCAAATAGACTATCTGAAGTTGCCAACCATTAGTACTTGCCCTTTGGGAATAAAAAGCTGCTGGAAACCATTGTCAAACAACTACTGCTGTCAAAGCCTGCGATCTGAGCAGGTGTCTCCTGATATCCTGAGGTTTTCTTTGATGCCTCCATCCCATATCCATGTGATTCAGTGGGAGGATCATCTACCTTTTCTTGCCTTTTTTTTTCCCCCAAGACAAGCAATGAAGTGCTGAAACATCCAGGCTGGACACAAGCAAGTGTCCCATGGAGGTGTCTGATCGCAAACGGTAAGCCCAAAGAAAGCATCTCCCATTACGGAGGTGGATGAGGGCTGCTGGGGCTTAATGTGAATGCCCTTGAGTGCTGCCAAGGCTTTCCAAAGACGAGAGGGGATGGGACCATCGCTTGTCCATCCTAGCCAGAGATGGAGGGACTTTGCAGAGAGAGGAGCTGTGCCCAAGGAGCAGAGGACATCATATCTCCACAGCCTGGCCATGAATCCCACTTCGCTGTGTTTTGCAACCCAAGCTGCTAAGCATTTTAGGGCCTGAAGTTGCAACTGCTGTGACAGCCCTTTGGGGCAGAGGGATTCCTGTGAGCGGGTTAATTAATGAGACCAGACGGGTCTCTGAGCTGCATGGGTTAATTATTGTAGGGTGATGACTCTTCACCATGCCAGGGTTTGTGACTTTCAGCCCTCAGATGCTGCCCACACTGGCATGGCACAGGCTTCCCTGCAGGGCAGAGGTGGGAAGGAGGGTCACGTTCCCCACACCCAGTGTGCAACATCTCCCACATCCTCTCTTGGGTCACTGGGAGCAGAGGTACCCCTGACCCCGCCTCTTCCAACATTTCCATCAGCTTCACTCTGAGAGCATCTGTTATTACCAGGTAGCCTCTCAGACCCCAATTTACAATATTCTTTAATTTCCCAGACTCCCTTCTGAGCTAACTCTCCATAACCTTGGTTTTTTCCACTAGATCCTGGCTGTTTTGGAGCCTTTGAAGAAAATCTGTTCAGCCATTTGAGTTATATAAGCAAGAAAAAAAAAAAAAAAAAGGAAAAGAAAGAAATCCTTAACCCTTGTCAAAAAACAACTCTGAACCCTGTTACAATAAAAAGAGGCTCTGGGGGAGCGTTACCTTCACCGCAGGCTCATCCTTGTCAGGGTGGGACAGTGGCCAAAACTCTTTGTCGCCTGTGACTGGGGCTGGGTCGTGGGTCTTGAAGGCTTTCAAGTGCCGACGGGATTTGATCCTGACCCACCTGATGGAGTCGGGGAAATGCAACGCCTGCCGGAGCCTGTGCTGGGCTATTTAAGGTTTTTCCAAGGCACGTCAGATGGGCTTTGTGCTCCACAGCGTGATGGGCATCCCTGCGGTTAAAACGGTAATAGGTTGGAAATGGAGCCTCCCCCGAAAAATATCACGTGGAGAAAACTGTGGGAACCCACTGGGAACACTCCCTAGGTAGGGGACTTTGTGTCCCAGGCAAATATCCCACAGTTTTTAATGAGAACTTTTAATTTCTGCCTAGGATTGAGTGGCCTAAGATGTGTTGGGTCTCCAGGACCAGTGCAAGAGAGTCAGAGGGGTGGAGGTGGTCAGCGAAAGAAGCCAAAATGCAAGGAGCGTAATTAAAACCCTTTGGCCAGGCATGCAGCCAGTGGTTAAGACCCCTTTTTTTTCCCCCCATGAAGTGGAAAGCAAGTGGTAACCACTGCAGTGGTTATGGTTCAGACGAGGTGCCTGGTCAGCCCCTGAGGAGGTTTTTGCGACCCTGCAAAGTGGCACCCCGGCGGCCTGAAAACAGCAGCTTTGTTCCCAGATCCCCTACTATTCGGAAAAAAATCGCTTTTGCTGTCGCTTTCCCGCAAGGCATCGTGTTGCAGCATCCTCTGAACGTCCCCGTGGCTTGCAGACATCGCTACACCCTCAGCTCCTAGACAAACACGTCCGTGTTGCCATTTCACGGGTTGTATTTAAGAGATGCACTTGGGATTTTTCGGTTTGTTTCGGGTTTTTTGTTGTTTTTTTTTCCCCTCTAGGTAATCCTCTGCGGCGTTGAACTGTGGGGATTTTGGCAGCGCACCAGGGTCTTGGCAAATCCTCGAGCTTCAGCCCTGCGGAGGCACCCGGGTGCTTGACGTGTGCAAGTGCTGAGGCTTTATTTTGGGTTATCCTATTTTCCTGGGATTTCGGCACACGGCAGGTCTATGGGTGTTAGTACTGAAAATGTCCAGGATGGTTTGTGTACCTTCATTTTCCAACATTTAAAGCTCAGGAATTTATGGTACTTGGACATCCATGACACGTGAAATTCTGGTGTGACCCCAAGCGATACAAAACTGCGGGTGCATGCACCTATACAATAGTTTTTGGAGTTTTTTCTGTTCATCGGTTTATTATATATCAAACTAACCATCTGCCTTGCTGATTCTCAATTGAAATCTTTAGGAGGGTTGAAGAGATACAGGCAGAGGGGCAGGTCTATCAGGCCTTGTATAATTAAGATCTTTTCCCTGGTTAATGAAGGTGAAGATCAGATCTCGTGTCCCACAAGGTTTCTAAAACCCATGTGTTAAAAAAATGGTGCTGACAGGAGACCCAAATCTTTGTGTTTTAGCACAAGTTGTGCCACATAAACCTGCTATGGCTGAAAGGAAAAAAAAGGAAATAAAGATGTTTTCTTTGATGGGATCATCTCACAGAGGTGGAGAGGACTCTGTGGATGCCGGTGGGGCAGGGCCGATGACTAAAAATGAATAAAACTGAATAAAACAGTCATGGCTCAGCGGCGTGAGAAAAGCCCCTCTGCGTGCAGGTCCCCGGCCAAGGGCAGCGCTGCCGCAGAAACATCTTCGTGCGAAATGTAACCGCTGAAATGGATTTTTAAATTATTTTAATAATTTTATTTATCGTTTTTTTTAAGAAAGAAGGTGATTTTTATTCCTACTCTATTATTTACGTGGAATTTCAGTGCCGTGGCAATTTGGTGAGATTTGCTGCAACCTTGGCGTCTGGGGGGGGTCACTTTCCCTTTTCCCTCATTTCTGCCGATATAAAAAGTAATGTCGTTTCACAGGGTTTAGGATGCAAGCAAGAGGTATGACAAAAAACCTAAATATTGTTCATTATACCAGTTTTATTAAATAAAAGCAGTGTGTTGGTGGGCGGGAAACATGGTTTAGCCTGGATGCGATCTGGAGGCAGATCCCACGTACCGCAGCAAGCCCGGCGCCCCGTTCCCATATTTTGTCCCGCTTTGCCCTGTGCAAAACACACGAGGGATTGTCCGGAGGACAGTGGGGGCCTTTATACCCCCGAACACGTTATCGCCGCTCAGCTCTTTTCCCACCCCCTGGCTTTGATGTGCTTCCAGCCCGGGCATCCATGGCCAGCGAGCCCTCGGGTGACCTGTGGAGATGTCACGGGAGCCACCAAGGACCCCAAATCCCTGCTACTGGAGGTGGGACGGGTGTATTTTGCAGACCCGGTGCCACAGGCAGGATGAGGATGCTGAGGTGAGACGCTGCCTCTGGAAAAACCTGGATGGAAAGCATCATCCCCCAAGAAGAACCATCAGGGAGGTTGAGGGGGTCCTGCCCCGCTATGGGGAAAAGCAAAAATCAGTTTAAATTAGCAAAGGGCACGATTAGGCACAAGCCAGCTCCGAATTCGTGCGAAATGAGAGAAAATGAGGGCGAGCCCAGCTTTGAGGGTCCACAAGAGGGGCAACAGGAGGAGGACGCTGGTGGCATTTCAGCTTGGGAAGAGCCCTGCAGAGGGACCAAGCGGCGGCCGCAAGCACGAGAGGCCACGTGGGACATCGGGGCTTTGGCAGGGGTTTAGCCTTTTAGCAATTTTTAAGGCCCCATCCCCTCCTTCGAGAGCGGCACATGGCAAAGACTCGAGATACTCGGTGAGCACCTGCCCCTGAGGGCAAAAAAGGTTCAGCATGGGGGAGAACCTCCTGCCTGGACCGTGCTGCAGAAGCTGCTTCCACCCAGCAGAGGAGTCACTGGCACGAGACTGGCCCAGCTTTGGAACGGGGGAGAACAAAGAGACGGTTTTAGAAAGATGCCCATGATCGGAAATATTTTAATATCACTGAGTCACAATTTTTAGTACAAACAATCGGCAAAAAAATGCATTTAAAAACCCCAACCGGTCCCATTCCCACGGCCGTGCATCCCATAGAAAAGTTAATGCAATTTTATATTAAAAGAATAAAAACATTCTTCTACGCAGCGCTGTACTCTTGATATAAAAACGCCTTTTTGATTGATTTTTTTTTTTTTTTAAAGCACAAGTTTCCTTTTCAATCCTCACTGCAGTAGCTTTTGGTGTGTATTTTTGGAGGGGAACCCCATACGTTGGGTTCAGCCAACCAAGCACCTGATGGGTGAAGACAGACTATAAGCACTGCTCTCCCCTGATGGGTGAAGAAGACATTTTTACAGGGGGTCTGCAATTTAAAAGAGAAAGAGGGCTGTTAGTCCCGCGTGAGAGAGAGAAATCAACCCCCCTCCCCGGGCTGAAATCGCATCGCTTCCCCTCCAGCATGGACCAGGGCCCAAAGCAGTGCACGGGCATAAAATAAAATAGAAGAAAATAAAATAAAATAGAGGAAAATGAAATAAAAGACAGTAAAATAAAATAAGATAGAGTAAAATAAAATAGAGAAAAATAAAATAAAATAGAGCAAAGTAAAATAAAAAAATCAGCTACTTTGGCTAATTGAGATAAAAAAAAAAATATATATAATCAGGCTCTGTGGATCATTTCCCCTTTTTCCTGCACATCAGCTGTCATAGCACATGCAACATGGATAGATGGATGGAGATATGTGGAGTATCGGGGGGATTTATGGATGAAATTGGAGCTGCGGCATTTGCAGAGCAGTTAGTAGCGGTCGAGACGAGGTACGAGGAGGTGGAGGCAATTAGCACGCCGGCGTTTGAAGACTTCACTGCCCGCTCCAGGGGATCCTGTCGCGGGAAGAGGGATTTGGACACAGCGGGGGAGACATCAAAATTCACGGGTCTGTCCATCTGCTACCCAAAAATAGCTGCGCTGGGCACGAAAAATAAAAACAAACCACTGCTTTGTGTTCAAAGTCCCCTTTTTGCCTCCTTTAATTTGCCCAATGCCATTTATTCTTCTGCTTAACAAGGCCACATACTTGTGCCTGGTGAGAAATAAGCCCAGGGCAGATTTCAGCTGGCAGAGCTCAGCTGGAGCACCAGCAACCGGGCGGCTTCTAATTCCTCATCTGCTCGAGTCGAGAATTAATAACAACATTTTTATATTTTTTAAAACATTTTTAAACATTAAACTTTTAAAAAAATGTTTCTTTTGGGTAGCAACGAGGCGGGGGAAGGCTTGCACCCTGAAAGCACCCCTCTGCCAAAAGCAGGGCGCAGGGATGCTCGAGCCCCGGGTTGGGCTGGGTCTGGTGGAGGTGGGCGGCAGCTTCATCCCAGGAAAACCAAGCGCCGGCTTCACTCCCCGCTTGCTCCCGAAAACAGGACGCAGCGGCA
>NW_010509997.1:0-1509 GCF_000687285.1 Phaethon lepturus
TGCCAAAACCTTGCCAGGCAAACCCAATACATGTGCCTTCCCCTGTTAATTCTCATGCAGTTCATGCACTCAGAAGGATCAGATCTCCAGAGAGAAGGAAGCTCCAGGGGTGCTTCTCTCAGCATTACTCCTTTTCAACATATGCAATAAAAAACATCAGATGGGCACTGCTGTTGCTCCCCATATAGGGCTGACCTCCCAGATACAGCATTCTGGATTTAGTGATATGCATTTAGCAATACACATGCTGATAGCTACATGTAGACTTCAGTAAAACAGGAAAGCAGCAGTTTTCTCTCTTTCTGAGTCTTCAGAGAAAGTATGTTAAAAAAATGACTGTTTGCTGGAAATTCACCTTCATATAGTAGATTTCTAATGTGCCAGAAAAAGGTCAAGAGACCCAGAAAGCCTTGCAGGTAACTAGCATGTCCTAAAAAGAGAAAAAAGGTTCCTCAATCAGATACCTTGTTTTTCTGTTGGCATGTCAGTATCCCTCAGTACCACTCCCTCCTTAATTTTCTTCTTTTTGGAGAATAAATTCTTGCTAAACAAATATATGAGCATCTCTGTAGAATCTGCTGGTCTCCCAGATCTAGGCTTAAAGAAAATGCAAGTGACATGAAGTTCTACATTATACACAATTAAGTACTCCTTTAGTCTTACTGAAGCTGTGATTTTTTCTTCTTAGATCACATGACCGTAGAGTCATAACTCTACCAGTGTTGAAAAGATGAGGGCTATGCAATTTTCATCCTGTGATGAGACAATAGTTGTTCCACAAAAATAAAAGTGCCAACAGTGTGATGGATCTGCAGCTGAGAGCATACCTTCTGTGTACCTCTGTGTACCATTTTAGCTCTGGTTCTCTGTGCATATAGGAAATATTCAGTATTCCACTCACCTCTTCCTTCCTCTCGCTTTCTACAGTTTTTGATTAAGTATGTGCTCTACACTTGCAATCTGATATCTGAATCCCATCCCTCAGTACAGCTACACTACTGTTCTATTAAAACTATGTTGCCCAGTAACACACTGCTCCCTCTTCCATCAGAAAGATGTCACGGTTGCATTAGAACCTCTCCCTACAAAGCCACATCAGTTCTTTAGGGCCAGCTACTGCTGGATCTTTCATCCAGCCAGAGAACTATCAGCCCCTCAACACTGTTAGGCAAGTAGCAGCTGGTTAGATCAAGGCTCTTGAAAGGTCACTGTAAAGATTAGTGATCAGTCGGAACTATCCTGTTAGCTACAGCGCCAGAAGAGAGTTGTGTTTGACCTTTATGCAACAGGAAGAAATTACATTGCAGTGGCGTGTTATCAAGGTAGCTTGCTCTTCACATCACCCGTTACACTTCTAGTTTCTTTAGAGGAAAACAGAGAACAAAGATGCATGTTGTCAGATTCTGAATCATCAACATATCCTTGGTACTGTCAGAGTCTCCACAGAAGGAAACCGAGAAAGGAAAGATTAAATAACCTCCACAAGGTCACTAGCATCCAGGAAAGAGT
>NW_010509997.1:1540-39088 GCF_000687285.1 Phaethon lepturus
AAAAGATATCTCCCTGATGGGGGCAGAGAGAGAAAAAGCCATTGGTTAAACATGACTTTGCCCAAATGAGGTGTCAGCCCCAAATCCTTATGCAAAATGGAAACCTCAACTTTACCAAATACATCTGGACCACTACATAACAAAATCAGGAAATTAGTTTCTTCTGATATACAAGATGCATTTAACAGTTTCATTCTGCAGTTGTTAACATCAGTCCTGGAAGAAGCACTGAAAATACCTCTCCCATCCCAGCCATATTAATTATTTTTCCACTATTGTGACTGTTTCAGTTCTTGAAAACTTATTCACCTCTTTCTCAGAGCTAGTGACATTTTTTCATTGCTACCCGACAATCAGATTGCAATATTTATCATGACTTTTTGCCTATGTCTCTGATATAAGCCCTGAGTGTATGAAAGTACTGCATACGCTGCTCTGGCTCATACTGACGACCCATTTTGTTTTCACAACACATCTCCTACTTCATCTGTAAAAGCTTCCATTTTTGTTCGCAGTATCACATAAACCAGCTGCTACTTTGTCTCAGAAATGGCAGTTTTTTGACATTTTCTTTCCAGTGCACTGTTTCCACTCCTTCAGTCATATAAGCGGACCAGCTAGTCTGTCAAAATATTTTGCCTCCTGCTGCTCTCTGAACACCTCTATTCATGTAACACGATTGAGGTTGGATCTACAAGAATATAATAATAAAAAAACATATTCCCAATAGTTATATTTGCAAGAAAAGTCCATAAGCTAATTTTGCCACATAATACAACAAAAATACTAAGGCACAAATGTAAAACGTGCTCAGTGCTCCCATGGCCTCTGCTCCCACGCTGCCCTTTCCACTGCTCAGCAAGAGAAAGAGGTGCGAGCCCCCCCCGAACTGCAGTACCAGAATCAGGCGTCAAGGAAGACTAGGGACCCAGGAACTGGGTCTTGCCACCACCTCCTGTTACCCCCGTCTTCTACAGCCTCCTCTCTCCTCCTCCCTGTTAGCAGGAGACATGGGTTTCGTTCTCCTTTAGGGTAGGGAAGCTTTGAGCCTCATCTCTTCTGCAGGCTGTGTAGCCACAGCCCGGGAGGCCCAGCCCTGCTCAAATGTGCCCCAACCTCCACTTTCCAACAAGGCCCCATGGGGAATTTAATAGCCCCAGACAGCCTCACTGGGACACCTACCCACCCCTGCCATGGGCACGGGGGGTCCAGTTCAGCTCAGGGTGCACCATCCAGCCCTGCCCTCCCTCAGACCCTCAGTGCGGACTGCTTGCCTCCAGCCTGGCCTCGGGTCCTTTCTCCTCAAGGGACCTTGGACACACGCTGCTGGAGGGTCCCACCCCAGCCCCATCTCCTGCTGCTCTTGGCAGGACCCCTGCCAAACCCTGGGCTTGGCTCAGTCCCGGCCGTGTCAGGGCCTGGCGTTGGAGCCTGTCACTTGTCCCCAGCTCTGCCCACCCAGCTCAGACCCCAGGGGAGAGCACCCCATCAGCAAGGGCACAGCCCATGCTGGGGTCACCCTGGCTCCTGGCCCAGCCCACCCCATAGAGCAGCCCCGCCGGCACGAGAGGGAGGGCGTGGGGGAAGCAGCAGAGGCAGAGAGCATAAGGATGAAGACAGTTTGACAAAATAACATCCCAGTCTCCAGTAGGTTTTCCCTCCCGGGGTTAACACACTTGACAGCTCCTTTGAGCCAAGCATCTGTTAGCTTCTGCCTCACCCAAGAAAACCTGCAAACCCAAGCGCAGCCATAACTCAGAGGCTAATGAATTCTCTAGCACTCGCTGCTGCCAAAACTCAGGGCTGCCTGCCCTCTGCGGTGTTATTTTTCCCTCTAATGCTAGATCACCCTGGAATGGATTGTGCTACTTACATTAACTACAGGACTGCTCATGCTGTAAATTAAAGATCCCTTTCTGTAGCTTTGAATCTCCTGCTCTTTGTGCCACAAATCCCTCTGGCTGTGTTGTTGATACACCAAGCACTCGGCAAATAATTTTCCTAGAAACATATTTCTACAGCTACAGCTGTGTCCACAGCTAACTTGCTGTCACAGCTTGTGTCTGTAATCCTCTGTGCTCTTTTGGAGCTAGCACAGGATTGTCAAACGGCTAACTCTCTCTTCTGCTCAGCTCTACAAGCAAACGTGAAGGCACTTTTAAAAACTTCTATCCTTGCACTGTTTTGTTCCAGCTCTCTGGCAACTACCCGGTCTATAAGGCTTGGCATCTAGAATAGCAACCCCTACACACCTAGCCACTGACATAAGACACATAGGTAGGTGTCCTGTACTCTTGCCTTGTCCTTGCACAACACATCAGACCCGCAGTCCCAGGGGCTGCTCCCTTTCTCTTCTTGTTTTTGAAAGCAGGGCCGTGACAAATCTTTTTCTCAAACAGTAAAATGAGTTTCTTATAATTGGCAACAAAATTGAGGGCTGACTACTTTCTCTCTCATGGCGCTGCATCTTTGTTGCTCTCTTTATTTTATTTTTGGATTGCAGTCAGTACTTCTAATACCAGAAAAAGATGAATGAAATCAGTCACAACAGCCCTGCTAAGCCAGAGCAGCAACAGCAACACTGTACTTGACCTTTATTTCAATGGGAAAGCAGTTTGGTTACAAAAATGTTTTTCCCCAAAACACTGCAACACAACTCTAAGCAAAACTAAGCAACTTTTTCTGTAATTTCAACTGCTCTGTTAAACAAAAAGTAGTATATGATCTTTCCAACTGCTCACTTTGAGAGCACCAGCCACAGAAACCACACAACTCCTCTCACCTTGGTGCAGAACATCTTCCTGTCAGGGGTCAATCTAATTTAAGACATGTAAAAAGTGTGCTGACAGCCCCACTGCACACCCTTGAGTTAATCTCCTCCAGAGACTCACAGTTGGAGCAGGGTAACTATTCACAAGCATAATCATAGGAGAACATTTTCCCGTGAAGATAACCTGCCTATCAAATCATGCCAAGAAGGAAATGTCCTAGAGACAGCCTGCTGTCTGATCATTGCTAGCTAAATCCTAGCTCAAGTTGTATTTCTGGTCACACTGCATCATGACAAGACATACAGTATGAATATGGGGAAGGTGTCCTGAGATGTCCACCATCCAGGATGGTTTTCATGACATGAAAATGACAGTGTTCATCAGCATCTCCTCCCCACCTGCACCATCTCTGTGTCACATAAAAGCCAGTCAGAGCATAACCGAAATAAATGACAACCAGTCCTCTAAAGATGTGGTCTGCACAGAAGCCTTGACAAAAAAGCACAAGCCATGGGAAGAAAAAAAACCTATTAAATAGCTGAGAGATAACAACTTTCCTCGCTGGTCCAGCAGAGAGCTTACCAACAGGTATTACCTTCTGTTTCAGTACAAATCACGGGAGCAAGAAATGGAGCCACACAGAAGAAAGGGATGCCCAGGGACCTGCCGTCATCATGGTAATGCAGGTGCACCACTCACACCTTCTCAACAGCCTTTGTTCTCCTTGTCTCAACAGCAGCCAGCAAGACTTCTTTGTTACGGACTGTAATTCAGTCACTGCACAAAAGAAAGAGAAACCTCCCCCTTTACTCTTCAGCTGATGTTATGCCCTGAACAGCTTTTATACTGCATGAGGTACATGGGAATTAGCCACCAAGGCAGAGGTATGCAGGCACCCGCACCCTGTCACCTTAAGCACTCCTCTGGAGAACCCCTGACAGAGATCAAACCTGTCTTAAGTACTTGCCTAGAGAAGCAAGGTCTGTGGAACATAAGTAGCCTGTGAGATATTAAGAGGTGGCCTGCAACATGACAAGGGAAAACATAGAGCTACACCATATACAGAAAAGTAAAGCAGGGACAGAAATAATAAGAAGAGCATTGCAAGTGTGGCTGACTTTTCACTGACAAGGCTTGGCACCTCAAGATAATGAAGAACCAATGGAAGTGGGTCCACCTGCCGCAGGGATGCCCCGGCACTACACCAGTGCACCCAGGCTCCTCCCGTGAGCTCGCACCAACAGCGTCGCTGGAGCGCCTGGCCAGCTCCCTGCCAGCACCCCAGCCTCCGCACCCAACATTATCTGGGAGAAGACAAACTCTAGGGATATCCCACAGGCTCACCTGCAACATCTCTCACCAAACAGTTCTTTTGTTGACTGGCAAGGGTTGCATGGGACCCTTCTTTCTCTTCCCCCACCATCTTCTGACAGATGTGGTCCCTATCCTCCTAGATAACGGGAGGATGATAAACTGGTTGTTTCTGGGTACTCTCATTTATCTGTCTTGAAAATGGGCCTAATGACTGCCTTTTTCTAACACTTAGGAACCTTCCTTGACTGTCACGACATTTCAGGTGACAGACAGCAGCCCCACAGTGACTTCCACCAACTCCATCAGCACCCTTGAACACAGCCCCCTTTCACCACTGGGACTTGTGCATGCTCTTTGGCTTACCCACTCCCTAACTGTGTCTTCTGTAGGCAAGGCTTCGTACCACAGGCTCTGCTAAGCAGGCTTGGGAACTGAGAGGCTTGAGAACACACCTTGCTCCTGGGAATAGAGGGAAAGCATTGTTCCACAGATTATAGGTCTGGTTTCTTCCTCCTGATGACTCTCACCACCTTTATGTGCTGCTGGTATTTTGTTTCCCTTCTGACTTGGACAAATACATTTTATGAATACTTTTCAAAGGGGAGAGAGCATTTAATCTCCTGGGTTACAGTAGGTAACTCTTTGCTTCCCTTTAACTCCTTCAAAACTGCTGTAACGTCACAACAGCTGCATCTTATTTTCTCCCACTTCAGGATATTTGCAGGGTTTTTTTTTGTTTGTTTTTGTTTACCAACAGTACCCCTAGCCATACACACAACAACCTTACCAGCTCATGATTAAATTCTGATGTCTCTTTCATTACAATAATGTAGTTTTTGAGAAGAACAATACAGGGGTTTAATTCAAAGTCCTCCATTATTTTTGACCAGACTGCAAACAGAGCAATGCATGTCCTAAAGAACTGCTATCTTAAACAACTATTTCTATACTGATCTTCCAGATATTGAAATTGTTTTCCTCATCCAATACTGTCTAGAAAATCATCCTTTTTATCTCCCACATGCACTTCATTATTATTACTTTTTGTGTTCAGAACAAGAATCTTGTGTCAAGAAAAAAAAATAGAGCTTGATTTCCCTGTAGCTTGCATCCCTATTCTCTATGGTGTGATACAACCCATGGTCTCATCTCTACTGTCTGCTTCCTGTGTATTAATGATCAAAAAAAATTCAAAGCTGGACTGCTTTTTCTAGCTGCGCTCCTCTCACTTCAAAAGACGATAGGCATCAAGTGTGCAACAGTTTTTCAGTTCCACACTTACATACATGTAAATAGCAGAACATGGACAAATCAAGCTGGCATTAACAAGGGGAACAATTTGCTTTTGGGCTCAGATGAGTCAGACTTTTACTAAAATTCTGGCAGGTTCTTGCAACTAGAAAAGTTTCAAGCTCCATGGCTCCATGTTGTTTTAGAAACAAAATATTAATTGCACATTGGTTGCTTTGCTGTCCTTTTCCTTTCGAGAAACTGGGATATACTGCAAGATAGGCGTAGTCAAATTTTTATTCCCCAGTCACACACTCTGCAACAGTAGCCTTACTGGAATTGTTCAGCAGCAGTATTGCCTGAACATTTTGAAGGTCACTGCTCTCCCAAAGCTGGTTAAATAACTAGCTTAGTTCTGAGGATAACATATTATTTGATTTCAAAGTCTCCCTCTGAATAACACGTATTTCAAAAACACAACAACAGCAGACTTGTTTTAAAGAAAAAGAAAAAAAGCCCACCAACAAAAACACCCCACCAAAAAGCAAAAGCCTAAAATTGCTAAAACAAGCAGGCACACAAAGATTATTCTGCATTTACAGTACAGCTCATATTTTGCTTTCTAGAATCTTCTGCTCTGATTTAACATGCACAGGAAAGTCTCTGTACCCAAGCACACACTTTCCACTTCTCATCAACCCCTTTACCTACCTCAGAACTTCAGGGAAACATTCTCACATTTGAGGAGAAAAATGAAAAAAAGAAAACCACAACTTAGAACCCATTACTGAAGAGCACCAGGTACCTTGAGGTTAGATCAAAGATCTGATTTTATCACCAAGGGGAAAGATTCCTGGCCAACAAAAGAAAAAAAAAAAAAAAAGAGGGACACCCACTGTAATGCTGCAAGAATGTGCTATATCCCTCATATTTAACTCACCTATTTTATGGAGTTTTCACTCAAAGTTAACAATAGTTTCTCTAAAGGAACACTACCTAAAAAGAAAACGGGCAAATAAGATACATGGCCCAGGAACAGAAAATGAAGAATTTTTTTTTTTTTTTTCCTGTCCTTGGAGACTGATTCTTGAGGAAAATGTAATATAGGACTGGTGAGGGGGGTTTGCTGCTTGTGTGAATGATGATGTTATATGTACATGGTGTTGCAGTAGAGAGATTTGTGTGAAAGGAACGGCACAGAAGCTTACTGCAATGCTGGTGACCACCACCAGTTCTACTTACAGAGACTTGAGTCAGTAAATAGAGACTCCAAAATCCCTTGCTCAGCTGACACCTAGCACTATAGATATATAAGAACGCTGCAAGCCTTGACAATATTTAGAAGCATGAGAGTTATTTCTGCACATCCATAAAGGTATCAAAAATCTTTCAAACAGACTGAGCATCTTGGACTATCGTTCATGCCTCAACACAAATGAGAAATGACACGTTCTTTTGCCTAAGTCCTTGAGTGCTCAGTCTTCTCACAAATCTCAGAGCTCGTTGGAGATTCCTCAACAACATCCATATCCCACCAGATTACAGCTTCTCTGAGAGTGAGTTCATGGGAGAGGTAAGGCATGAAACACTGCCATCGAATCAGATGGCATCAGATGCTAGATCTCTAACCTAAGAAATGGGATTCACAGGTTCAACTCCTTCATCAATTTTTTGCACAAGCAACTATTCATCAGACAAAGCCTAGATATTTTTTCATAATACAACATATTTAAAAATGGCAGCTTGAGCTCTGTGAAATTCAAGTGTGGAAGGAGAATTATTCAGCAGTTTCAGGAGAAAGACATTACAAAGCAATACAATCCAATTCAGGTTTCTGGAGTATGTAAAAGTAGAGTTTTTGTTACAGTATTAATCTGACTTAGTATAGCACCCATGAACATATTTCTGCTGTTCAAACTTTAAAGGAAAACATGAAAACCCCTATACAACCCAAAATAGTCAAGAGCACAAAAAATAGCCTTTCTTCGCTATACCAGCACAACTGTTCCCTCTCATAAATGTAGGGTATAATTTAAATGCTAGTCTCCTTGGAATGTTTATATCCTCCGTCCTCTAAAAAACTTAGACCATAATGAATTAAACTAATTTAATTTATATACTAAGTCTTTATATGAGGCCACTTCAGTCATTTCCATATGGCAGTCTTTAACCATTGGAACACTGAGATTCCCCCACTCCCTGCAGTGTCAATCCCCACACAGAAAAGAGGAAAAACAAGCCATTTTAAGATACTTTAGTTTCACTTTGAAGTATGGAAAAAAAGCTACTTGGAAGGTAACAGTTACAGAAAAGGTGGCAATTTCTATTCCTAGCTTTCCATGTATCACATAAACCAACTCATATCAGGCTCTTATTTCTGGGACTTTGGCCCAAGCAAAGTACATCTGTCAGTTTGTTTCTCCCAGTTCTTCCATATGCCACATCTACAAACTTCTGTAAAGGAGACAGCTAGATACATCTTAAGTAGCATTTTTCAAGTTGCTTTTATTTCAGTCACCTGAAAAAAAACCCCTTTGCATTCAGACTACCAGTAAAATCCAGAAGTACTTACACCACTCAGCTCCAAAAACCCCCCAGTTTTTAAATTGGTGATGTCTGCATTTAAGGAGGAGGCTTTTCTGATTAAACAACATGGATCAATGAAATTTCAACCAACAGGGTTGGCTGTGAGTATTCATTCACGCTTTCTGTGGCAGTTCCTTCCAAGATCACTAATTACAATGGAGAAGGACCAGGTTAGTTTACCACAAGGTCTGAAATAAAAGCAGGTCAATTTATAGTTAAGTACATCCTGTATAAAAAGTCTCATGTGATTCAACACCAGCTTTTGCTATTGTCTTAGTTTCTTATTTCCTAGGTTTTTCTATAACTATCACTGCCATAGAAAAAAGGCTAGTGAATGGTCTAGAGAACAAGTCCTATGAAGAGCAGCTGAGGGAACTGGGGTTGTTCAGTCTGGAGAAGAGGAGGCTGAGGGGAGACCTTATTGCTCTCTACAACTACCTGAAAGGAGGTTGTAGCAAGGTGGGTGTCGGTTTCTTCTCCCATGTAATAAGCAACAGGACAAGAGGAAACAGCCTCAAGTTGCGCCAGGGCAAGTTTAGATTGGATATTAGGAAAAATTTCTTCACCGAGAGGGTGGTCAAGCATTGGAACAGGCTGCCCAGGGAAGCAGTTACCACCCCTGGAGATATTTAGGGATACGGTTTATTGGTGGACTTGGTAGTGTTAGGTTTATGGTTGGACTTGATGTTAAAGGTCTTTCCTAACCTAAATCATAGAATAGTTTGGGTTGGAAGTGACCTTTAAAGGTCATCTAGTCCATTCCCCTGCAGTGAGCAGGGACTTCTTCAACTACATCATGTTGCTCAGAGTCTCATCCAACCTGACCTTGAATGTTTCCAGGGATGGGGTGTCTACTACCCCTCTGGGCAACCTCTCTGATTCTACAATTTTCTGACTCTTATTCAACTTCATTTTTTTAATTATTCCATGGGCTCACCTGTCCCACTCCAAATCATGTGGTGCAGTATTTTCCCCAAGATTTTTGCAAATAACATCAATAAGTGGAAATAGGTCTTTTTTCCCCTCTACTTCACTTTTACACCCTAATACCTTCCTTTCTCTCAACAAACCTAGCAGCCTCCTTTTTATGTTTGGGATGATCACTACAGCAGCACAGGCAGAAAGGGGAGTTGGGGGCAAGGGATGAACTCAGCTTTCTTAAATGGCCACACAACCCTGCACTACATAACAACTACAATAGTTGCCTACTGGCAACAAATAAAATGTTGTCCACTTTTTGGATAGGCATTATTCAAAGAACAAGATTGAGAGAAACAAGTACCAACTCTTTCCTCCCACAAAGGAATTCTGATTTCTGTAATAAAGTAGAATAAAGAAACTTTCAATTTTTTCACAGAAAACAATCAGTTCATTCTGAAGGGAAGAACATAAAAGGGAACAAATAAATCTCCATATGAAAACTTTAGTCTCACCCTTAAAGAAAGCCCATGACTGAACTAATCTGAGCCACATTGTAAATCTTTGTCCAAGTATCTCTTGCCTTCTCTGACCATTATCTTCATAAATCAAGCATTTGGAAAGTCTTCACTGATTTTTAAAAGTCCCAATGAAGTTTTGTAACATTTTTACTCCTTCAAGTTTGCTTTTTTACTCCATCTGCTCCAGAGATACAGATAGAATAACCTATTTTAAAGCTTTCTCTAGCATATGCCAGTGTAAGAGCATCAAAAATCAGATCCATTTGCACGTTAACAGGCAAGAGAGGGACAGAATTTGTTTCAGGCCAGGAAAATGCCTCCTCTGTTCCCCACTCATCAAAAACCTGCAGACTCTGCAACACTACATCACTTTATTTCATGTTATTTTTCAAGAGCCTAAGCTAAGAATTTCCTAATTGCATGCTGTGTTTCAGACTGAGCATTCAGATTTATTCTGCCCCTCTGCCCCATCTACCCTGCCAGTGAGATATAAACACTGCCTCCTACCCCCACATGACAAAAGATCTGAAGTGGCTCATAAGACATGGAAATTGGCAGTTCTTTCACATTTTTTCTAAATCTACCACCAGCTGTTTATGATTTTTGTCTCACATCTTGAGAATTTGTTGGTTTTAAAACCCAGCTTCCAGGGAGCAGCATCAAGTAGGAATGGTACCTTTCATTCAAAAATAAAACAGTGCTTTTTTATATCTTACATTTGTGGAGAATTTGGCCATATCTGGAAGAGGAGGGAGAAAATTCCAAACTGTTTAATTTTTCATGATTATATACTGAAAATACATGATTATTTTTGGTTCAGGATGATTGTGGATGGCAACAAAACCCACAAAATATATGAATTTATTATTGACTAACACCAATGTAGATTCACAACCGAAGTGTCACTAGTGGCATGGGGGCTGTAGTCAAGTTGTGTACCTCAACCATGTATTCTTCAGAACACTGAAAATCCAGACTGTTTCCTACAATTTTGCCTAAGCTTCTGAGAAGCCATAGACCAGATCCATCTGCCAACTCTTGCTGAAGACAGAAACCCCTCAGTTACAAAGAAATTTGGTCATACTCCTCAATACCTTGTGAAAATATTGCTAATCAGTCTTGATGATGTACACAGAAATTAAGTCTCATCTCCATAACAGAAATTAAACTGAAAGAAAGAAAAACAGTGTGACTCCTCCTCAAGCTGATGGAAGAGGTCAGGTCTAGAATCATCAACAGAGCCCTGAAGTTCTTAGCTCTTCATTTTGCACTTCCCTGTTCCTGCCCCTCTAGTTGCAGGGGCAACCATGACATTAACATCTACTGAGGAAATTAGCTGGGATGTTCAGCAACAGACACAGATTCAGGTTCTTTCATATCTCTTTGTCATGAGAAACCTAGTGGAGAAGACTATCTGAATTTGTTTTTACATCTTTCACTAGGAAGTATGATAGACTTTCTTTACAGGAAAGAAAAATGCTACAGTAAAAGTGAGCAAGCAGCCAGCAGATAGCAGCCAACATAATTAAAAGTACAGACTGATTTAGAAGTACTCATTCATTCATATTTTTCCAATGTAAGATGAAAAACAGTGCCAACTGCAAACTCCACATTGCAAATGGTACTCCATCCACCCCACCGGGAACGAGTAAGAAGTCTGCCTGGAAAATATATAGGTGTAGACCTGTATCGTTATTCTAACACCACAAACAAATGGCTCCACACATAGGCACCCATTTAGTGCTCCGTGCTACAATAATACATTTTTTGTTGCTCTTCCACAGGACAGCTATGAAATAGAAAACAATGAATGTACACAACACAAACAGTGTTCCTGATTTTCGTTATTCCACCACCAAATTTCACAATCCCATCCTGAAGTTAAAAGCTTGCACCATCAGTGAAGCCAGAGCAAGCTGTGATGACTGGAAACATATTCTACCCATCCTTATCAGCTGCTCGTCATTGTCTACACCAGATTCCTACGACGACTGCTTAGCCAACAGAAGGAATCACAAGAGTGATTTGTACTCGGTTGGAAGTAAAACCAGCCAGCGTGATGTTGGCTGTGCTCAGAAGTGGTCCTCTAGTTGCAGCTCAGATTATAACATCAGCAAACCCAGGTGGTACTCAGCTGCTGTCACCACCGACCCCAGCCTGCTTTCTCTTCCTCCTGGGAAGTGTTATTTCCTTCTCAGACAGGCTGGCATGGCCTTGCAGAACACAGCTCAGCCAGAATGGCCTGAGTTGCCCAACAAGAGCGCAAAGCTCACATGGACAGAAACCCCCGCAGGCAGGGCCTGGGAATGAATGTCTGACCTCAGCCTTGAACAGCTTCAGCCAGTGAACAGGCCCTGGGAATCAGGGTGGGTGTCGTGGGGTGGCTGACTGGAGCTGATAACTTGCTAGTACGGAACGAACCAGTCCCACTCCCAGGCATAGGTACCCACGCCTTCCCTTGGACAAGGTCTAGCAATGAATCTTCTCACTATGGGGTTTAAAGGAGCTCAATGAACAAATGTAAAACTGCCAAAAAAGTGGAGAGTTTCCTGCCAACTGGTGTGAGGCGGGGAGGCATGCAGCCAAGAGCTGCGAAAAGCAGGTACCATCTCCTTTAGTGACTAAGTGCTATTAGACCAGTCTAGCTTCTCATAGCTTAGCATCCTATGTCTTGATATGAACTATCCTACATAAAACACAATGTATTAGCATAACAATAAGAACCAGCAGAGCAGGAGAAGCTTTGAATCCACAGAAAAGTGTGTTCTTACCTGTATTAGCCAAAGGCTTAGTTAGGCTTACCCTTCCTTGCACCCTTTCCCATCCAGCGGAGCCACTGAAAACTGCTCCCTGTGATCTACTGCCACAGCTTCCCCTTTACCTTAGCTTTTCCGAAGAGCACTAGGTCTTTGAAACTCTCCAAGACACCTTTGCTTCTCCCAGTCACAGCTGAGCAGACAAACCATCCTGGGGAATACTTACCATCCGCAGTCCATTGATGGCTGAATCCGTCTTTGTTGTTTGTCAGAAGGTCTGAATATCAGGATAAATGTATGCTATCCTGGACTTATTTCCTGGCAAAGTCGTTAGCTAATTAATATTATGTGCAGCAAACAAAAACTTGTTCAGCACATGGTATTTATAAATTACTCTCTGCAACTCCGAATCTGTTATGCTAACAAATGGGTAAATTAAGTCATTTAGCGATCAGAGCCAGGAACTCTGATCAGACACTGCTGAATACTGATCTAATCAGCAATTCAGTTGCTGCACAGGAGTTCAAAACATACAATTCATTGTACCTTGGCAAAACTCAACATACTCATCTATGGAAAGAATGCATTGCCTGCTTTGCAAACATCCTGCACATTTTAAACTAATTAGCCTTAAGATTAAGAGCACCTAAGCACCAACTGTTTCTCTTAGACACAGTTCAGCATGTTTTCTCTTCTAAACACAAGTAAGAGATGCTTTGCAAGAGTAGATTTAGTTTTCCTGCACAGTTCCAACCTGGTAAAATGCCATATATTTCCCATATGCTAGTTATTCTTAGTAAGGCCATTTGATGGACACAAAACAGTTTTTCAAGGAAACAGGTAACAGTCCTACACACGTGAAATGTAATAGCATAAATTTTAGGTTATATTATCTGAATTTGTTGTCAGGATCATGTTCAAATTGCTCAGTAACTAAAACCAAAAAATAACCTTGGAAGTTTTTTTCTCCTGATGACACAATAAAGTAGGTACCACTGCAGAAGTAAGCTGGCCTAACTGCCAGAAATAAGCAGCCCAAAATGAACGTGTTGCAGCTGCTAGTCAGTACCATGTCACATACCTGATAGCTAGAGGTAGGGAAGTGATACCAGTAGCCTTGCAGCTGATCGGAGGTAGTGATAGAGTAGTGATGAATAATAATCATTAACACGACAGAACAGATGTTGCAGGAGGCTTGTGGTTTCACTTCAATATCTACCATTTGCAGGCACAAAATGATGTTCTTTCATGCGTATGTTTGGCATGTGAAAGAACAGAGATGCATGGGAGATTTGGCAATTTTTTTTGGTCTCTCCTTCCCATGCACACTGTGGTGTAGGTCACTCCTAATTTTCATTAAAAGAAATCCATGCCACAGGGGCTGTGATGTGGCCCACTATTAGCTCTCTGTGTCTCTGTGCCAGAGACGTCGACATTCCCACAGCTAGCTGAGGAAAGCTAGATTTCACAGCTAGGACACGGTCTGAAGAAAGCGTTTCACACTTGCAAGGTCACAGGAAACAGCCTTGCTGGATTTGTGTAATATCCACCTCCCATATGGAAGCGTTCAGCCAAAGCTCTCCAAGTGGGGAAACGAGAGGGGTGGGGGTGATGAGACAACTAATATAACTTCCTATAAGTGTTGCTATTTACACCTTTATACAGTTACTGCTGTCTGCAGGGAAAATTCACACTGTTTATGTTCACACATCCAACTTAGGTGGCTGAGTGATAAATCTAGACTTTCTGGTCAAGGAAACCATTTTCAGAACAGGTCTGTCTGTTTTGGCTTGTAATCACAACTGACAAATCCAACAGGAAAAAAAGATTGGGTGAATGACTTTGCAGCAGTGTGAAGCTTTAATTCCTCACAGAAATAACACTCCAACCAATTCTATTCCCCATCACCTCTGACTCCCAGTCCCAGTCTCACCACCTTCCTTCAGAGACACTGTTCCTCCTTTCTCTGCCTTTTACCACCACAACCAGCTGGTCCCTTTGCAGTTCCTCTTCAGCCTTCCCATGTGTCCTGGGCTTACCTTCCTGGGTGCGCCAGTGAGGTCTAGGACATAAAAGTATCCTTGAGGAGGAATAAAGAGGAACATCCTGAAGATGGGGAATGTACCTTGTAGCAGAGGCAGTGCTGTCAATCATGATCCACTTACTGAAAAATGGGTTATCAGTTAACAGTACAGGGGGGTTCCCTGAACCGCACAGACCACTCTAGCTCCACCGATGGGATGGCTTAAACTCCTAATTCAGGCCTCTACGCAGAATGACTCAATTTAGAAAGTGTTGCTAAGACCTGCCAGTATATCTCCCTTCCAGCGCAAGCTGTCTCCTCATATCTAGTTTATTAACGTTTCTCAAATTTGTTTAAATAACCTAAGAAAAGGTCTTGTGGAGAGCATCCCACTGAAGTACATTTCACAGCCAAAGACTCTCTGCATTTCACAGGGTGACTGACACATTCCTAGCCTTTCCGTGGTAAGGAGCTCAGATTCTATTCTCCTTCTTCAGAAAAAATCTTTATCCCTTTCTATACCTATACCGTTTCCTTTAAAGGCAGGCTTTTTCCTTTTCTCATCACATTCCTCTATGGAACTGCTTTCCCAACCTTTTGCGAAGAACCATGTTGTAACTCTAGCAATACCGTTAGTTATTCACCTCATGGGAGACCATGCAATTGTGCATAACTGGACAGAGAACACACTGTTCCTATTTTCAAGGAGTATCAGAGCTTAGAAACTTATTATGTGCTTATTTTCATAAAACTGCTCTGAAGTAGGGAGACATTACCCCTTTTTGTTGAGGCACCAGTAGCTATGGCAGCCATATGTAAATGGCTGGGGCCTTGCACTGTGTCCCACAGCTTCGGTCCTCTACATGTCCGTATCAAAAGCCCTAAGAAAAGTCAGGCACACGGGAAAATGCTGTCTGCACAGCTCTTGTCTCAGCAGTCATGAGTGTTCAAGACTAGCAGCTGCACTTGGGAAGCGTTCCTGGTTTAAACATACCAAGTGTGATCAGTATCCTCCCTGAAATAGATGTCAAGCAAGTCCCTAATTCTTAGGGCACGTGTGCTGCTTTTGAGGTTAGGTCTCTATGCTGGGTAGCTGACAAATGTTACATGGGACAGTCTCCATCCCACACTCTTTAGACTTTATCCTGTAAAAGCCTCCACGGTTTCTATGGGCGATGGCACATCCACCCCTGCTCGGCTCACCCTCAGGTGATCTCCCATTTCCCAGAGGGTTCCACCTCAACTTACTGCTGTTATCTTTTCATCCCCAGTGGAAAGTGGGGGGACTTCACCTCTATGTGGGACAGAAACAAACAGGTCAAATATATGTCAGCATGATGAAGAAGAGTTGTGCTCCTTTTTTTGCAACCCAGAATTTATAGAGTTGAAGAAGCCTGGGATGTCGTTGTGCTGTTCTACATCTGTCTAATTCAGGTATATGAAGGAAAACGGGCACAGAAAGAAAGATCTCCCTGGAGCAGACCCACATAGAAAGCACTACACTCCTGTGCAGTCTTCATTTTTTCTTTTTTACCATGCCTGGCAGAGTTATGTGCTAAAATCATCTAACAGCACAGCCTACTATTTCTCTCCAGCGGACAAGTTAAGCTGTTCTCCAAGGATCACGTTGCTGAGACCTGGGGAGTAAAAAGCAATTTGAGACAGTTTATGAGGACTGGAGGGACAATCATGTACTCAGAAAACAAAAAGTCAGAAATTTTTCTATGCTGCTTGGGGTCCAGGCTGTGACTCTCTTGGTGTCTAGCCAGGTGAAGGTCTGACTCTTCTTAAAGCTCTAGCTGAACAGGTAACCAACACCACCTCTGCTACTCAGGGCAACGATTCAAAACCATTTTGCTTGTTCCTACTGCTACAGCTGAGCTGCCCATCATTGGGAAGATGGGGAGGCAGAGTAAGCAATTCTTAACCCCTTCTGACGCAGGCACCAATGCTCAATGAACGCTGTAAACCACATTTCCATAGGCATGTTCCCAGGCACGTGTCACCTTGCACTTCACAGAACCTGAAAGCACAGACTGGAGGCAAGATGAAGACAAAGGTGATGGTTTAGGAGGAAGAAGTACAGCAGGAGTTTTCCCCACCACAGTTACAACAGGTCATACAGGAGCTTCAGGCAGCCTAGGCCTGTGCAACCAAATTCTCAACGGACCCAGCTCTGTACCGCTTCAAATGGTGCCCTGGAACCCCTAATTCTGTTCCAAGCTACATCAGCGTAGGCTGAAATCACTCCACTCTCTCAGCTTTCTTGGAGTTACTATGTATTTATTCTGACGTAATCTAACACTGGACATGTAAACAAACAGGAACTCATTATAGTGACCCTGTACAAAATCCACCCTTACTGTTCACCTCAGAAGTTAGATCTTTGGTTAAATTTTCAGTACCCATGAATATTTATGACAGGCTATCAACATGTTTTCAACCACATCTCTTAAACAGTTTGCTACGCTACTTGTATTTTCAAGGTGATTTCTCACTTGCAGAACCAGGTCAGAAAAATTCCTTGCATGCAAAGAATCTCTTAGCCATTAGAAAACTATCAATGGCCATAGACAGAAGATTCCTGAATTCCTGGTACTTTTCAGGAAAAAATGTGGCAATAACCTTTAATTATTCCAAATCAAATGTGCAGAGAATTTAACTGGATCAGATTAAACAACTCATTTAAAAAAAAAATTAAAAAAAATTAAAAGGCCACAATATAGGAAAGGAAATAAAGAAGGAAGCCAAAGGAAAACACTCTCTTTAATCAGTTATGGAAGACTCATTTTGTCCCTTCCTATTTTTCCTCTAAATTATAAGTGTTAATGATTTTTCTACAGGGATCCCTGCCACCCTTAAATTCATTACTCTTGGAGGGAGAAAAGGAAGTGGCATTGAATAAAATTCAACATTTTTTGAACGGCATTGTCACACAGCAGCACAACGCAACAAATTTCCCTGAAAACTACCCCCACTATGAGATAATAAATCCTGGAGTAACCCTAATTAAAACCAGACAAATAGGAGTACAAAACGACAGAGGATTAGACCGCAGCATTCAGTTTAGTCCACAGTCACACTGGAACGAGAGAATAGGATCACAGACAAAATGTTGTAAATAAACAGTGACTATGAAGACGAACGTCCCTATTAGTAGATGGTTTATCAGCATAGTTGTGGGCTCTTCCATCGCAGCTGGCCTTTGCTCGCAGGTCTTTTATTGACAAGGATAGCTGAAAGTTATAAAGTTTTTTAATATATCCCCCTCTTTATTCTCAAGTCTCATGAGTTAGTGTGTTCGCCCTGGTTTCACCAGTGCCTACGTCCCCGGCACTGCAGTGCTTGAAACGCGTCAGGCGATGTGAGTATCGGTGAATTCACCGGTATCTGTACAAGTATTGCTGTGAACCCGTGTTGACTCCAAAGACAGAATCGCAGGTTTGGCTCCTTTTTACAGCCTGTCAGAGGCAGGTCAACCTTTCTGTTCATTTCCCTGAGTTTCTCAGTTCCAGTCCATTTTCTTCTGAGTTTCAGCCCATGGCACACCTCCGCTGGAACTAGGTCTGTAAGGACTGCTCCGTCTGGAGCAGCAGCAGCATACTGCATACCTATAGGCACATGGGCAGTTCCATAATATGCCACAAAATATTTTAAACCATCAGTATTTTTTTTTACTAGTTAATTAGTTCTTAAGTAACAAAAGATGGCAAGTGAGAAGCGCATATATTTGCCAGTCAGCTTGGACTTCTTCCTTCTGTATCCTTCTGCAAAAACAGTTTTCCCATCTGAAAACATAATTCTTGTTACCGTAACACTTTTACTTCATTCTGCTTCTTTTTTCTTTTAAATTTTCTCCTCCATTTTGAATTCACAGTTCAAGGTGACATTAACTGTTTCTGTGCTGAATCATGTCAATGCTTTGCTGGGGAAACCCAAAAAACAGCTTTTTCATTCAAAGCTTCTTCTGGGGAAAACTTCTGACTTCCCAATCAGCTCTACTCTTGTCTTAGAGAGTAAAAAGTTGATTAAATTTCTCAACACAACAAACAACTCAATTTCATGCAGCTGTCTTAGATTATGACACCTCATTGTGAGAAACACAAATATTGGTCTGATATACAGGCATTTAAGTTACCACAAAGTCCATCAATGCCTTCAACAGGTTTTAGAGGAGAACAACAAATGTGTAAAAGCTGTGGTGCATCTTGTGTTTTTCTCCCTGATGTGAGCCAGAACCCATTGATAACAAAAATATAAAACTGTATAGAACTGTGGTCTATACTATCATTTACCAAAATATTCTCATCTATCTTGGAAGGGGACACACTGGGGAAAGCTCTTTTGCTGCGTTATGCTATGTTTCTATGGATATAAATAGAAAATAGAACAATTTAAATCTCACTCAGTTAGCATCAAGTCAAGCCATTTTAAACTAAATACATCCAGGACATATTTGAAATTTAGCACTTAAGAAAAGGATTAAAATGCAGCTCTAACTACCCTATGTCTTCCTGGATTCCAAGAACCATTTTTTTCTACTTTCAACGCAAACAAAGTAAGTTTAATGACTCTGAAGTCACACAACTGAATTTTAAAAAGACACTTGCCCAATGGCCATGCAACATCTTGCTAAAAAATTGAGATGTACGGATCTCATAACAAAAACTAGCTAACATGTTTTGAAACTTACTTTCCTCTATCTAAACACTGGTTAGGACTAAGAATACTCATTGTTTATATTTGCTTAAATAAAGATAATAATTCCTGAAGATATAAAAATTACAAATATTATATTGAGATAATTATATGATAATTATATGAGGCACTGTATCTTTCTCAGTGTTGCACATGCCTCTGTACACTTACCCCGCTTCCTCACCTTCCCCTGAAATCCACACAATTCTTCTCAGGACCAAAATCAGACCCAACATAAAAAGATACAGATTGTGTTTCTGTCAGTACAGCTGTCTCTCCTCAAAAATGATCAATTGTCCACTGCAAATCTTGGGAAAGGATTTTTCCACAATGGAGGAAACATTTGCACATCATGAACTCTAATGAGCACCCTTTAGTTTGTTTTTATTTATTTATTTTATTTCTCCCCCTCCAGCTGGATATGAGCGTGTCATGCACTCTAGTCATGCCTGCTGGTGTCAGCATGCACTTCCTGATTAAGCCTTATCATCTAGCATAATCAATTTAGACCTCTGTTACATTCTATTAACTCTCAGGCTTGGTAGAGTTCTGCTATCAATACCCACCTCATTTTATGACAAACGGGAATGCTTTTAGCAATCATTTCTGTGGGTCTTGTATTCATTCTCTCAAAAGCTTTTGATTTCTTAAAATTAGAGATGATGATCTGATATTTAGTAAAAGGTTTGTTTCTTCTCACTTAGGTTTTCAAAACCCGGCAGAGGCCTCAAAAGAAAAAAAATGCAAAACAATATTTCACCCCATTTGGAGCAGATTCAAGTGAAAAGCTTACACCAAGATGATTCACATTCAGAGAACCAGCCACAGGAGGTACTGCACACTCTTCTTTTCCAAGTAATGTCCCATTCATCAATGCTAGAAATTCTGACTCCATTTCCTGTCGAGGATGTTTCAAGTATGTGACCAGTTTTTTCCAATAAGGTCAATGCTGGAATATATCATGGAATCACAGAATAATTTAGGTTGGAAAGGATCTAAGGAGGTCATTCAGTCCAACCTGTTGCTCAAAGCAGGGCCAGCTATGAGATCAGACAGGGCTACTTAGAGCTCTCTCCAGTCAGGTCTTGAAAATCTCATAGGGTAGAGACTGCATAATCTCACTGGGCAGCCTGGTCCACTGTTAATCTTCCTCACAATGAAAGAATATTTCAACCTCCTGCCATGCATCACTATGAAGAGCCAGGCTCTACCTTCTCAGTAATCTCCTCATAGGTATTGGGGAAGGCTACTATTATTTCTCCCCACAGCCCTCTTCTTCAGGCTAAACACTATCAATTCACTGAGCCTCTCCTGACAGGGCATGCCTTCCAGCTCCCTGACTATCTGATGGTCCTCTGCTGAACTTACTCCAGTTTGTCAGTGTCTTGCTTGTACTGAAGACCCCAAAGCTGGATACTGGTAATGTAGATGTGTACTAACAAGAGCTCAGTAAAGGGGGAATAATCCCTTCTTTCAGTCTACTGGCTGTGGTCCTGTTAATACAACCCCAGATGCTGTTGACCTCCCGGCTGCCAGGGCACTCTGATGGCTCACATTCAGCTTGCTGTCTACCTACAACTCCTAGGTCCTTTACACCAGAGCTGCTTCCAGCCGTTGCTGTTGCAGGATGTTCTTCCTTCCCAGGAGCAGGACTTTGAATTTGTTCTTCTTGAGTTTTGAAAGGTTCACACCAGCCTCCAACCCGTCTAGGTTCTTCTGAATGGCAGCCCCGTCATCCATCAACCACCTCAGCTGTTCTCTGAATTTGGTTTCAACTGCTAACTTCATGAGAGAGCACTGTTGCCTCCTTTAGGTTAGTCACTGGAAATGATCTTAAGGATGTTGTCCTCTCTAAGACAGTAGCTTCCTGCTCTGGAAGGAATCCTAACTGCAGAAAATTGCACTAAATTATTGAAAAGCAACAATTCCTAAATAATGGATGAAAATAAATTGCAAAATCATTTGCTGAAGTAAGGGCCAGACCACCTAATTCTTGCTCAGTTTCGTAATTATGTTATGCTTGGCAATGAAGAACTGATGCTTGCAGACTCAGCAGTTACTGCTGGCATAAACACACAAGGCACAGAGCGTTTTTATTTCGGCTAGAGAAATGCTACTCACCTTTCCAGTCTTCAGCCAACCATAATGTGCTGGAACATACCATTTCTTCCCTTTGCCAATAACAAAGGGCTGATAGCAAAAATTATGTCCAATCTTGTTTTCCTTTGGGAGTCTCTGTTGAGTTGAAAGAAATAAAACCTAAACCCATACAGAGGACAGAAAATCTCCTTGAACTAGAATACACAGAGGCAGTCATCTTCTGTCAAAAGAAGCAATTAGGGAAATGATATAGTGAAGATTTCTTCAGCGATAAGGATGAAATAACCTCAGGAGATTCTACCTCATTTTAACACCTTTTCTTTATGATTTTATTGTGCTACAGAAGCATTATATTTAACTGGTTTTACCTTACCCTTGCTATCACTGCTCTGTTTTCCCTTTGCAAAGTCACAAAGGTTTTTACAAAACAATATACAAAACAGACATCACTTCTTCACACACAGAGCCCCCACTTATCATCACATCCATCTAAGGTTAATCCACAAAAGGCACTGCCAACAAAGCTCTTTGTGAACTCAAGCCATTGTATCTTTTCTGCACCAGAACAAGAGCTGCAATTACCAGGCAAGCTGTGGTTGTGACTTGCATAGATTATTTTTTTTCCCCAGGATTTTTCTGCAGCTGAAGGAACATTTCACAGACAGGTTAATAATCTGGCACCTAGATGGCTTGAATCTTCCAGAGACTCTGGGAGATTTTGGTCACATAATACACTTTGTGCCTCTGTCTGTTTGGGCTGAAAATGTTGTGTGTCAGAGTCTCTTGTTACATGTGCAGGTCACATACAAACAATAAGGCTTTTATCGGCAGCTGTTTTGCAAACCACATGGCCCATGAAATGCTATTCCTTCAGAGGCTTGGGGTCCGCCAATGGCTTCTGACACAGAAGTGCATTGGTCTTCCTGAAATTACCGTACTCATGAAAGAAAAGAAAAAAACAAAGTACCTTTTGCTTAGTCATTCCATCAGGTTACAGGTTAGGAAAATAGCAGAAAATGTAGGGTGCACCAGTCATGCTATTGGTGACAAACCAGGAGTTTTAGGATCCCTTTCTGTCATAAGACACAAGGAAACAACAACAATGGCATCTGCAAAGTACAGGCAGAGTAGGACACCTTCAATCCCTGCTCCTCTTCTCCCAGGAATGATACAAAAGCAGAAGTTCAGTACAATTCTGCAGTCTATCAGATAAGATTTAACCACCTGCTTGATATTGTAATAACCTCAAACTTCCTCTTTGCAAAACATTTACCCAAATGAGCTAAAATACTAAGTAGCATAACTCTATCCAACCCTTTTCAGTCACATTCCCCACCTGTCCCTACCCCCAAAAAAGAACCAAGGACCACTGCTCTAAGACTTTAGGGCCTTTACTCGTAGCCAATAGAAGTAAATGCAAATATAAAATCCTTATCTGAATTCAATTAATAATAAAACAGGCCTTCAAATATATGTTTTAAGGTTACCTCAGAGGGTGATATGGCTGCAATTTTTGCCAGTCTAGCATTTTTCTTATATGGACCAAACATTAGGAAGGGCTAATGTAGACAGACCATCAAGGAGACAGTCAGCTTAGCATCACATGCAAAATTGTGTACTTTGCTACTCTGGTTTTGTGTGATTCCCCAACCACACTGCAACAAAACTGCTGCTCCATACAGTTTGCTTGCTTGCACCCCAACTGAAAAGAGGCCTTCAAGTATATGCATTGAACATTTTTGCATTTTTGAGAAATGTTCAAAAGATACACAAATCTCTAAGATCATCAATATTGTCTACAAGTCAAAATCTTTGTTGTGACAGTATTTCAATCACCAGGAAAGGCCTAGACTGTACTCTGTCTGAAAAAATGGCATGCTGTCTTGCATCAGCTCCACTCCAATGGCATGTGATGAATTACATTTTCAGTAGCCAACCCCGTCAAATACCATGGTGAGTCAGCAAGATGCATAGATGAAGACCTACTGAAACACTATGATGTTATATAGTTTTGCTGAAAAACTTCTCTGAAGAGTACTGTGCTGAAATGATAGAAACAGAACTAAAGGACGTGGTGAATATGAAAAAGAAAGCTAGTGCACGAAGATTAGAAGTAGTAGAGGTGCAACAATAGGAATACAACTGTGAGACTGGGTGGTACTCACAGTTGAAGATAGTGAATATGAAGAAGGTTTTATTACCACAATGAATACCAGACAGATAGATAGACGCACCAGATCTGCATGTCTTCACAGTAGCAGCTACTGGCATCTGTGTCTAGAAATTCATGTCATTTGGTGCTTTTGATTGTTTTGGCCTAAATGTGCCATTTTACAACATAGGCTATATTAAAAAAAAAGTAAAATAAAATGCAGATTTAGGGATTATGCCTAAACATAAAGTGTAACCAACAACCTGCTCCATTGACCCAAAGCTTAAAAAGCATTCAGGGGAAATACCTCTGACACATGAATCTGCTTCCACCGATGAAGTGGCCAAGAGGTTGAAAACAGTGCAGGGACAAGCAGGTGAAACTGGTTCAGTCCTTCATTAGCTGCTTACCAGTGAAGGAAAAGAAATGCAACAAGCAGAATGTTATTTAACATTGGTGGGTTGACACGACTGACAACACAGTTGGCCATGGCCAGATTTGAATGACACTACTGCACATCCTTCTCCTGATATCACAATGGACTATAGAAAGACAAAGAATGAGGTTACTAGAGACCAAGAGGGGCAGGAAGGCAGAAGCATTCAGACACAGCTAGAATCCAGTATCAGAAAGGACTGATGCTGGATGGTCTGAAGCTTGACCCGCTGCTAGAGGCAGAGACCTCCATGGGATAGGGATGTTGCTGAAATCTCACAACGGTCACTACTGAAATGGAGTGAGGAAAGAGACCAGAGCAGCATGATTTCAGCGCTCACAGTTATGTTGGAAGGTGGCAATGCCTGCCACCTAGTGACTCGAACCCAAAGATAATCACAGACCTTTGTAGTATTTGTAGGGATGAGGTTACAACAGCTGGTTTTAGAGTCCTACGTGGCAGGCAACTACTGACACAGCTGTGTGACTTCTCTTTGCACTCAGTGGAGAGAAGCAGGCACTTCTCTCCACAGATTGTAAACAGGCAGTCCCACTGACCAGCTCAGGTGTAGTTAGATGAAACGATCCTCATCCTCAGAAATTATACTAAGCAAGAACCAAAAATTTGCTAAAATGCATACAATTGGGAAACTTGGAGAAAAGGGGGCTACCACCCCTACTCCTTAACCTGTGCCTACTGCATGGTAGATCCTGGTGAGAAATAAGGAACCTAATTGCAAGATGTGAAAGTTTGTTATAGCTTGCACATGTGTCAGAAACTAAGTCACCAGGGAGCCATGAAGAACCATGGTGATGCTCAGACAAAACTGACTCACTATAGATATGTAAGATCCATGGGCCTTGCAGACTGCCTGCTGTTGTTCCCTTCTGTGTCCTGGTGGAGAAAAATAAGGACTTATTAAGAAAAAAAAAAAAAAGAATGTCTATTAAGTTGACAACTAGCTTGCACTCATGACTTTTTATCTGAGGGAAACAATCTTCAGAAACCTCAGGTACTGCCCAAGTATTGAAGCCAAAAGGACCGTAGCATTACATTGCGTAACTGATGTGTAGATACATGCTTATGAGTTTTATTGTGACCTGTGTGAGCATACCTTTATCTCTCAAGGATTTGTTGCAAGTCTTCATAAAAGTGGTTTCATTACTGTTAATTTACCTTCTCTGATGATGTCAAGAATGGAGACTTCTGCTTCAAATGTGTCTTACTCTAAAAGCAGAAGCAGAGTATTCAGCTAGTTCATCACATGGTGATGGTAGAATTCATCATAATATTAAAAAAAACCCTCAAAATACAGAAAGTTAGGATGATTATTTTAATTAAGACAAAATAGTTAATATTTTGTCTATTAATAATCAATGTCTGCAGCTAACATAGCTGTGCTGTGCAGTAACTAATCTTCCCACTGGTATCCTGATGGACAGTATTTCTACTAGAGGGCTTCCCTAAACACTACATAAAAAGGAATTTTTGAAAGGTCAGTTGATATAGTGGAAGCCCTAGCAGTAACTTATGCTTAGATTGGTAATCACTGGCATTTATTAATCAACCTGTTCGAATTTAATTGTATTAACTTATGCTACAGTGACCAACATTAACTCAGGTTAAGGTAAAAATAATCTGGCTTACATCTTCTATGCACTACACTACACAGTACTGTCTCCACAAATGATAATTTGCCAGGACCTCTTAGAATGCTATTAGATTTCCCTATTTGGAAGCCAGGAACAGACATAGGAAACGGCAACAATTATGAGCTTATTTCACTGATTCATACTATGTGCAAAATACCAAAAAAACATTGGCAGTGAAGTTTGAACTTGCTTTATCTAATCATATTCCTGTCCAAATTACAGATTTAGAAATAAGATATTCAAAACAACAATTAAAGAGTCCTTATTTGTCAAATATATTTTACTGAAAACATTTAAATTGAATTTTAAATGATTGGATGTCTAATCATCATTGACAAGTACTCACTAGGACTTGGTTTTTCATACATGCCATAAACTGGGGTTTGAAAAGAGATTCTGCAGATGAGTAGAAGACCCCCAATAGTAACCAAAGCTTCAGTCTAGCAATCAAACTTTTTTCAAGCCACTAGTTCTAGAGATCACTCGTCTCTCTTAACTGAAGTCAAATAATTGATTTGACACAGCTATTGATAGCTAATGCATCTGAATCTGTGACAAAGAATTACTGAAGCAATTATGTGGTAGACCTAACATGTAACATTACCATGATCCACTGTAAATGATAACATGGCTAGCCAAATCTAATGATTCATTATTGTTTACAAGCAGCTTTATTCTGATGACACCAGGATTTAGAGACTGAATTAATCTGAAAGCTATGAAAACAGCATCTTACCGACATGCACTGTAACAATAAAAGAACTAGAAACAAATGAAACGTTTTGTTCTAGCACAAGTAGACCATCTCTCCATCAGGGCGGTGTAACTGCATTAGAAACAAGTGAAGATATTTAGATAATTATCATTAGTAATTTGGAAGACCATATAAGACAGATGAATCAGAGAAAATTCTGTGGCAGCTGCTTAGCCAAATCAAAGCATTTCAACTGTCCCAGAGGTTTAATAATACAAATAAATTTTCCTTTGTTCAGTAGATACTAGGTATTCCTTCCCTGAGTGGTCCTACTCTTACTTGAGGGAAGCAATAAATCATGAGCCTCCATTAGAGAAAGGGGACTAAAAATGCTGGATGTGTTTGCAACAGGGCACCCACTGAGGGAAACTTAGTTCTCATGATTCTGTTGAGATAGATGCTTGGACTTGACCATTTACAAGTCGGAAAGTTTTTAAACAAAACAAAACCCCACAGTCACCAAAATTCAGCCTTTTTCATGACAAGCCGAGTCTCTTCTCTGCATTTATAAGAGGTATTTTTTCCCCAAGAGGCCACTACCAGGTGTTATTTCTTTGCCTTAGAAAGACAGACACTGATTTTTACCTAAAAGCTGGGGTCTGTTGGTTTTAGGGGTTTTTTTGAAGGTTTTTGTTTGGTTGGTTTTTAAAGTTACTGGCTTTGAAGTAATGATACAAAAGATACAGGTCTGTCACAAACTTTTACATTGTGCTTCCTACAGAGGGGAAGATCTGAGAAGTGTTGTTGGCAGCAGCTGAATTTCCAAGCCAAATTCACCCAAAGCCAGGAAAAACACCAGTGCATGATTTCCTTCAGCAGCTACTCTTCCGTGCCCTTTTCTAGTCATCATCATTTTTCTCCCAAACCATCTGTTTTCTCTTCCTTGCATTACTTGTAATTTTTGCACCTCCCTTAGAGCTAAACCTGTCTCTAAACTTCCAGGCCACAGCCTCACATTCCATCTTCCTCTTCCTATCTGCTCCCCGCCCAAGCCCTCAGACCAGCTCAGGCTCAAACAACAACTTCTCACCATTTCCATTTACCCCTCACACCAACAAGCCAACCTTCTGTGTGTTTCCTATTCTACGTCTCCCCTTCCTCAGGTCCTCGTTTGTGCACCCCATGCTCCAACTCTTACTATTTCTTGCTGTATGATGTTAATAGATGCTAATTAGTGCTGTTAATGATGTTAAATTCCATTCTTTGATCTCCATAGCCAAGCACTGTAATACCCATCAATGTCTTGCCATATCTCTAATAGTGCTAGTTATCAAAATATTACTAGTTATATTCTTTCTTTTTCACATCCTCTGTACCATTCCAAATACCTTCACTGACTTAACAATTATAAACTGCTGAAAATCCCAGAATTATAAACTGACAATTTTTCTCCTTGTGTCTAGTTAATTCTATCAAAAAGGAAAACAGGACTCAAGCTCTGCAGAAAGATTTATACTTCCCCCTGTGTTCTACTACTGACATCATTGTTGCTGAGATGATTCAACAAGTTACAGCACTGGCTGATGGCATGTGAGATTTCTCATAAGACACAAACAAAGCAATCATAGTGTCAAATTACCTGCATTTTCCCACACTACAACACAGTACAATTTCCTTAAATTCCATTTTCACAAACTCATTTCTACCTTTTCCCTTCTGGTACATGTCATTAGCGCCAGCCAAGCCAGAGGAACTTAGCAATACAACAATACAACCGACTTGTCAACAAAAAATGAACAGTGAAAGTAAATTATGTTGTGAAGAAAGATAGCAAGATTGATGGAGGTTGCTCATTTTGGTCCTAAAATGATTTGTACCAGTCAAATGTAAGATGAGTAACTTCAGAAGAAAATATAATTTTATGCCTGATACTCTACCCAAGGTGTTTGCACACTGAAACAAATCTACAAGTTCAAAAAAGGTTTGCTAAGTGTTGATTATATGTCCTGGAAACTCCAGTTATGCTATAAAGCTGTTTATGAAGTCATTCATTCTGTGCTTGCAGTGTTCTCATTGCAATTTTTATTAGCCTTTAGAGCATGCTTTCCATGTCTCCTTTATAAGGAGACCACAGGGTGACTCAGCAGGCAGTTTGCTGCAACCCTATTGCCCATAAGCCCATTCTGATCGAATTAATTTAGCTCTAACTACAGTGAGGTTGTTTCACTGTAAAATCCCTGGAAGTCTCTGACTCGTGAGACACTGAGAATTCATGGTTCAGGCTTTTAAGTAGTTACTGCATCTAAGATTGAGTGACTGGAGCATTATGGAAACAGCAAAAGCAATTTAAAATAAAAAACCTGCAATTAAGATATAGATAATCGCTGGGGGGGTTAAGAAGGTGATCAATAGAGTTTTCATATCAGTTCTGCTCCTGAATCTTTCCTGGTCTGTGAGAATAGAGGGAAGACTTCTAGCAATTTTTCACACAAATATAAATGCAAATCAGCTTCATTTATCTTCTTAGCTCCTAGACTCCTAATATTTGTGGGGGAAGGGCACTGTCATTAGAAAATGTGCATATTTTTGAACCTTAACTCACTTGAGCCAGCAATATGCCTCTGACCAGGACTTTGCTATAATGCATATTTCTGACTGAAATCTTAGACCAAAAACTGATTTTCTCTTCTTCCTGAAATAGATTTGTTCTGCATTCCCTAGTTTCAACAAAACTGGTTTCTCAGAGGCCTACTCACTGCCTCAAATAAGGACTCTACAATGTATTAACTCATTCAGTGTTAGCAAATGACTATTATAAAGGGTATGCCACCAACACATGGCCAATAGAGGATGTGGCCATATCTAGGTCAAAAGACTGTTATGTCAGAAGGTGGCAAAATGTTTGGTTGACTTAGGTTTAGCCTGAACAGTATCTGGTAGGAAGAATGGTTTTGCAATTAAAACATATTAAAGGAAGACAGGTTACCAAGCTCACCTCTGATACAATTTGGAAGTGGCATTAATAGTACCCATATACCTTGCAGAGGCTGGCTGCAGCTAAATGAATTAATGCTTGTCACTGCTTGTCTGGGGGGTGCTTTCTATCTTCTTTCTTTTTTTTTTCTAATTTTATTTTGAAGTATTTTTGTAAGGGTGTGAGGAAAACTATGTTTCCCTTTAAAATAGCATGAATCATGTACTAGAAGAATAATCTGCCATATATTTGCTTTAGTTCAAATAAATTAATTTTGCTAGGCAAGAAAGGAGAGGGAATGTTATGCAAGAAATACAAGTATAAGCAACTAAACATTTAAAAAACAGATTATATTGCACTAGAGAAAGAACACTGTGCTTAACATACCAATAATTGTACAAACTACAGAAATCACAGCCGAATTCCATAAAATACCCTTCATATTTTGCTAATAGCATGAAATCCTCTCTAAATTCTCCAATGGATTCATTGCATTGCACCAATCAGCTGTCTAATCCACATGCAAATTTCCATTTCCACAATATATTATGCTTAGCAATAAGACATGCTTTTAACAAGAATAACTTTTGCATTTTACTTAGGCTTTCCACATCTTGTAATGCTCAAAATTGCCACCATTAAGGAAAGCATTCAACTGCATTCAAATGCTCGCCCCCAAGACGCAGTTTATTAACACTACCCAAAAAGCTCTCACATCCCCACAGGTGTAAGGCACATTTCAACCCCCAGTCCCAGCCTTCAGCAAATCCATGGATATTTATGACTTTTATGTGAATTCAGTCAAGCCCCGTATCCCATAATGACCATATCATGATATGATATGATATATCCTCTGTCAATTTATATTATGAGTTTCATAGCCTGTGCCTCTACAGCACTTTACTCTTCATTGAGCTGCTTAAGACATGGGTAGGTTTTATAAATAATAAGGAATAGATGTAGAGCATTTAGCTACAAGCAGAAAATAAATACATAGATGAAAATTCAGTCAGAATTTATTTTTGCCTCATTAGCCAATCACTCCAACAGTGTGCCAATTTGCAAACATTTCCAGTTATGCAATTGAAGCTTACTGAAAGCCACCCCCTTGTATGAATAAAAGCATCTGAACTGACAGAAACATGCAACTCCTCTCTCACTTTGGCTGACCTGTAGGTCTTTGGCTCTGTGTATTAAAGGTTAAGTTACCAAGCAGGACTGAAAACCCAAGTTTTATATGTTCAGTGACCTCCTACTGCTAGGTTCTCCAAACACGAATATTATCAACTGGCTGTATTTTACATAACATTCTTGACTACAGGACCCTACAGGAATAGCCTTCTCCTCTGCTAGCTGTAGTATCTAAATGAAACAAAATGACCCCCAAACTCATCCTAAATTCACAGAGTGTTACAGAAAGGAGGACTTCATTGTGATCTGTTCATGACAAAATACAGCACTACAGGCTGCACCTGCACAGAAGGAACTGAAAAAGTATTGTTTTTAGGGGCTGTCTTCTGGGACTTCTGACTTTGACTGGACAGTTTTGGATTTATGGCCAAAGTGTGGAGGGAAACAGAGGAGACCTCCACACAGTTTGCCACACTCCAGGGCTCAGGGTGAAAGCAGGACCATACCTAACTTCTATAAAATGCATAACGTTACCAAAAAAGCCTATATGAAACATCTAATTAACATTAATTGTACCAGAGTTACAGCCTCTGTAACAGACTGCTCAGGGAGGTGGTGGAGTCACCATCACTGGAAGTGTTCAAAAGAACATGCAGATGTGGCACTTCGGGATGTGGTTTAGTGGGCATGGTGGTGTTGGGTTGACAGTTGGACTTGGTGATCTTAAAGGTCTTTTCCAACCTTAATGATTCCGTGATTCCATGAAAAAGATTTGTCATAAAAAGATTCACATGCCCGACAAATATAACATAGATTTTTTTTTTCCCTTTTTCTTTTTTTTTTTTTTTTTTTTTTTTCTTTTTTTTTTTACCAAATCGGTCACATTTTCATTTTTCTTCCTTCAGAATTTTAGGTTCAGACCATCAGATCACTACCAGGAACCTAGCATACAAGAGATACCTTTTCTGTGCCCACATACAATGTTGTGCTTAAGCAAGATCTGTATGTCCTAAAAAGCTTATTTCCAAGGTCAGGATAAATTGATGATTTCAGTTAATAACTCAGTTAAAACTGAGTTTTCATGCATGCATGCACACACACACACATTCAGAATAATATGTCTCCCAAATGACCTCAGAATGTCAAATGTTAGAAAAACTGTTTCTTCCTTGCTCTAGAGTAAGTGCCGGGCTCACAAAAGGAAACTTTTAAAAATAAACTCAATCTTTCTGTCAATAACAATTAAAAAATGAAAGATAAAAGGACAAAGTCACAAAACTTAGTGATTTAAGAAAAACAGTCCACAAACCCATGTATCTCAAAGGCTAATGAAAAATATGTTTGTCTTTGTTAAATAAGATCAAAGTAATTCTGTTGTGAACAACTTGAAAGGTTGGGTGGGACAAAGCACTAGCTGAATATTAACATCAAGGTTATGGTATTATATGCCATGAAATAAAGCTATAAAGTACATTGACATGAGCTGCCATCCCTCCCTTCAGAGTTTCAGTAATCACAGAATAATTATATGAAGAACCATCAATGTCAATCCTCATTTCTTTAGCCGCACAAAATAAAATGAGTATCAATGGGAGAAGGGGGAAACCACTCGTGGTAGTGAGGGCATAAAACAGAGGGAAGAGGCTACAAGAATATTTTGTTTATTACAGGGACATTGACAACAGATATTCTTTCTTCAATAAAATATTTATCAACCGAAATAGAGTTCTATGTTAATTACTTATTCACAGACAGAAGACAAAATAGAGGACTTAGTACTGAAGCCTTAAAAAGTAAAAATGCTTAGCTGTATACGTAACTCGGGACCGTCTGCAGCTCACCTTCAATGACACTGTCTGAAGAAGCCAGCTGATACAACCATCTGACCATAAACTCAACCCCTAACAACCAGGGGTCCAAGTACTACTTCCACTGTGCCTTGGCAACACAGATGGATGCTTGTGAAAATATCTTCCATTAAAAAACCCAATTATTTATCTAAACCCAGACAAAATCCACACTTGCTTCTCCTGAAGGGACCTGGATGCAAGAGAAGGCTGAATCTCCCATGACAGCTCTGAGTCGCATCCTTTTAACAGACAACTGCAAGGTACTCAAATTATCTTGAGAAAGGCTGCAGAAGAACTTATGCAAAACCACATTTAAAGTCTGTTTTTCAGAGGCTTTTAAAGGACGAATGGCAGGGCAACAGTTAGTTCTTTCAAAGAGTGGAAAAAAAAAAAAAAAGAATTAATCACTTGGGCTTGAAATATACTCTCCTGTAGCAGAGCACTGTACTTCTGGCATATTACCCAAACGCTGAAACTTGCCTGCCAGGTACTTACTAGAGTTACTCATTTTAATGGAATTGTGTATAAGAATGAACACTAAATGTATCATTTATTTATCTGATTAATCTCTACAACACCTGTTGCCATGGCTCTTTATTAGAGACGGAAATGTAAATCTGTAAACAACAATGCTGGAAAACCAACATAATTACAAACAAAGCAAAACAATTGAATGAAATGGCAAGCAGATGAGGAGAGCCTTATAGCGTGTCCTGAAAAATCTCTGTCGCCCAAGCAGCGATGGGCTGCCTGGGCAATGCAATTCCCCAAGTACGAAGCCGTGAAAAGAGGACATCCTTCTGCAAGTCAGGTAAGGGGACTGGTTCTGATCTCACATCAGCATGAGTTCTAGAGTAACTCTCCTGAATGCCATGAAGCGTTGCATGTGAAATTGTTTGTTTTCTCAACGTATTGGTGGGCTGTTCAAAGTTTTATGGTACTCTAAAGGAATTCTTGAAGCTCATCCACAAGCTTGTGAGCTGTGCCCACACAACTCCCTTCAAACAGGAAACGTCACAGAGTAGTGTCCACGGATGAGCTACCTGCTCATCAGAGGCCATCTTCTGCTTCCTCTGAATGCTTCCGTGGGACACAAGAAGTGCTTGCAAGCAAAATGCTAAGTTGATGTACAGGTCAGCATATTGGCTTTACTTGCCTCTTCTGTTTTTAAACTTTTTGAAAGACAAATCTAACAAATCAACTGCAGAAACTGCAAGTGAAAGTTTGTCTCATCAAAAGTAATTGGAAAGCCAGAATTTCACCTTTGACAAATCTGTTGTTTGATATATGTGTGTGAGGTGCCTTTTATAAATATTTCTAGATGGGGCCTATATGCAATGCAGTCATACAAATTCCTAGCATAACTCCGACGGAAGATTTGGGCAGGACTGCATATTAAATTCCTATTTCAATTGTATCACTTTGGTTCAGCTGAATGGTCTTGACAGCTTTCTGCAGATTTCATTTCTTGAGCTCCCTGTTCTTCAGAGCAGAATAAAAATCATAAGGGATTCATTCCCCACCTCTGCTCATGCCTTACCACCAGTGTAAGTGCAGGATAGGTCTACTTTTTAACAGCAGGAAAAAGCCTACCTTATGCTTTAAACTAGCAGAAGAGCACCGTAGGGTGCAGGCTGCGAAGCGTGCTCAGTCCTGTCAAGCACCGTGCATTTGACTCAAGCATGAATCTCTGCATCCTGCTGACTGAAGCAGGAAACATCCCTCATTACTCAAACGAAGAGCAAATTCTTCAAGGCAGACAATTTTGGAAAATTAATTTCTGCATGTGAGCCACTCCATCTCATCTGGCCAAAACCAAAACCAGTCTATAAAATACATTCATAAAACAGTTGCCAACTGTGTGTGTTCATGAAACACTTTTTAATGTTTACTTCTGCTGCTGGAGTAGCCATTGTTTTCCATGGAGTACAGTAATCACATTCTAGCCAAAGTTTTAACATTACGCATCTTAATTATTTGGAACATAATGTGCTTAATGGTGCACTGTATTAGTTACTTGGGTAATATATCTCCAACGTTATGATACATAAAGCCAGGCAATAAAATTATTATGCAGAGAGAGACGGCTTAACACTTATCCTTCATTGCTGATATCCCTACTTGTCTTCTAAGCCTGTGAGTAATTTCCCTCTTTAATTTGTCAGCTGCCTGGAGGGTTTTCTAGAAAATTTTCTGAGAACCTTAAACTTAACTGAATATGAAACAGAAAGGACATGTCATGCAATTTAAGTTTTACAAGTTTATTATGGATATGCCCATCCTCTGACGGACCATTTTGCATTAGCAAACATCTAAAAAAATGAAACTTTTCGGCTAAAAAAAAAAAAAAATTATAGATTCCAGTAGCATGATAACTTAGCAATTTCTTTTCTCCTTTGGTAACTTAAATTTGTTTCTCCCTTTGGTAATCTAAATTTGTACGTGTTATTGTAAAAAAGAAAGAAAGACAGAAAAGACTTATTTCTAGTGAACACATAAGACTTCTCTAAATCATATGTTCCTATGGTAAGAAAGCATTATTGTACAGAAATGCATTACAGAATTTTAAAATACTCAAACAAAAATGTGGCTAAGCTTGGAGTTCGGGTTCCAAACGTGCTTTGAAAAGTCAGTGGGACAATGTTTTCTAAATGTGCATCTTTTAAACCACTGAAACATCAAGGATTACAAGTTAGTATTTCTAGTAGGATGCCATTAGTCGTAACAGTCCACAAAGTCCATGTTCTGAAAAAAAAAGGAACAGCGCGCTGAGGCCACTGTATGCTTAAAATGTCTTTTTTTTTTTCCCTCTCCTCACCAGACCCGTACTGCTCTGCACGCAGTCTCACGCTGCGCCAGTGTTTCCCAGGTAAGCAGCACTCCCCAAAACAAGAAGCGAGTGCCTGCGTGGCAGCAAGCCCAAAACACAAAGCGCGCGCGTGCGCGCAGAAGGAAGTTGCAGAAGCAAACTTATCTCAGCTATCCAAAGGTGCCAGTCCTCACTGGCAGACGTGGAAGCCACATGGAAGATGGGCACAGGGAGGCGATGGGAAGGAAAAGGCAACAGTGCATCTGTCCCCAGAGCCTGGGGGGAGCGAGGCCATCAGGGAAGAAGATAAGGGGGGATATTATTGGCAGCAATTATAAACAAAGGGGAAGAGAAGGAAATTCCATATCTGAAATGTTTCCCTGATCATACTCACAGGGTTATGCAGTTTATACATGGCAACTTTCTGAGGGCGGTATTTACACAATCATAATTTTAGGCCTAAAAATCAAAGGAAAGAAAACCCTTTAAGAGAAGGAAAAAAAAAAATTGATAGGTCATCAGGTCTCTGGGGTCCCTGACTGGCTTTCTTGGGTCTTTCAAGTCCAGCCATACCTAACCACTCTCCAAAATCAGAACATGTAATTCCTGAAGGGTTTGGCTGTTTCTGGAGAAGTGATGGTATTAGATGATTGCTGCAGAGAACTAACTCAAATATGAAATGTATAGGAAAAGGCTTGTTCTGTAATAAGAGTTAAATGGAAGAGAGAATAGTGAGATCTAAACAACAGATACATTGTTTGCTGCATTTAAATCAACACAATAAATACTCCTGGATTCACCAAAAAGTACCATTTAAAAATGTAAAGCAGTATAAAATATTGGCAGAGGTTCTGGAAGTTTTCTACAGACTGATAATATTAATTCTCTTCTCCCTTTGCCTTTAAAGGATAACAAGTAGAAGCTGCAATGCTATGCAAACACAAATCATGCTGAAACACTATCCAGAGGGTGGCTGTAACTGGCAACTCAGAGTGACAGTGTGGCTTGTTCTGGAATTTGAAGTAAAAGCCGAACAGGGCACTCGTGTGAGCTGCGGCGATGAAGTATCCAGCTCACGTTAGCAGAGGTGACTTTTCAATGACCTCAACGGGCTCCAGGTTGGGCTTTGTGAGAGAAAAATGATGGCGAGAGGGACAACGACTGTCTGTGTACACTTCTACATGTGTGTGCATGTGCAAAGGAGAGACACAGGTGTGGGCAAACACCCCCCTCACTCCCCCCAAAATCTCACAGCAGTTCCCAAGAGGCTCAAGACCATCAGTGGCCCCATCTCATTCAACCGCGTGCCTGCCTCCACCTTTCGTCTGTCTTTATTTCTTCCCCTTTCCTCTTCCTCCCAGCTGTAAAGAGGTAGGAAACGAGGTCGTGCAGTTCCTCGCCTTCCCCTGCGTTGGCATCACAGCCCAGCACCCGCCAACCCTGGGGGGCGAGGGCAGCGGGAGCTCGCGGCGGGGTGGGATGAGGGGGCAGCGGGAGCACAGCTGCCTGCTGGGGGAAGGAGAGCGCTGCCTCGGCCTTAGTGCTCAACTTGCAGGATGACGGGGCTTGGGAAAACCATTCTGCTGCTATCCAAAACTGAATTTTGGCTATTTGTCCAAAAAGATTTAAATCACTCCTGCCTTAATGTAATTCTAGGATAGAAAAAAAAAAAAAAAAAGGGATGTTTGACAGGGGGAAAGGAACGTCAGGTGGGGGTACTGCCTTTCCAAGAGAAGTAACAAATTCTGAAAGAAAAATTAAAAAGCTGTGAAAAGGATAGATAAAATACAGGAGCTCTGAATCAAAGGGTGAACCACAAAGCTAGTAGACTGCAAAGACAAGAATTCAATTATATTTGCCTTTCATATAATTTCTAATTGCGAAGGATCTGTGTTGAAGCAAAGCATGAAGTACTCTGATCTCAGATGTATAAATTCTTGCTCTGATAAATAAAACACCTCTAAAGAGAAGAGAGGGGAAAGTTGCAAGAAAAGTTTAAAGGGAAATGATTATGCCTTATTGCAAATGTGTTAGCAGTATGCTAAATAGGAACTCTAAAAGCAGACACTGATTAAGTTGGTTAATTTCCACCCCCCCTCCACCCCCCCCCCGAGAGATATCACATTGGCAATATAAAGGTACAACTGACACCGAGTGCAAGGGGAAACATTCTAAGGTACAAAAGGAAATTTTCCTGCACAGAAATCTCCAGCATAGCATGGAGATTATTAGGCTACCCGTAAATCTGCCGTATACTCAATGTCTCGGATTAGACAGAGCAATGACTCTACTGGACATTCACTGCCCTGATTCTTTTCCCACTCTCCACACATACCAATGTGTCCTCACTTAGCTGGCTGAGACCGCAGCCCCCACAGCACTGCTGTAAGACCAGTTGCAAAGCTTGGCTGAGAGCAGGATTTTACCATGGGCTAACACCAGTACAAATCCGCCAGATTCTGGTCAGGCTCATTTAACTCCATCCTGTGTCTACCTTCCCAGCTGCAAGGCTGCAATTCAATAACAACAGAAGAAAGAGGAGTAACTTTTTTCTTTTTCATTAAACATGTGTTTTAATTACTTAGGAGAACAAACACCCACCCTGAGCAGCAACACTATTAAGTCACCACAGCTAACTTTTCTCTGTCCCTCTCAGAAGGGCAACTGACAGCAACTTCCAAAAACCGCTTCCTTGGGTGAGGAAACCTCGCTCTGTACTCCCCTGGGGCTAGCAAAATTTGTCCAAATCTTTTAGATTTTCTTTACCTAGGAGTATCTCTTCTAGAAATGAGCTTGGATGCTGGAGTGGCTAGCAATTAAGACCTGACTTGTTAATGACAGTAAATACCTCTTCTCTGTAGGTGTGTTGAGTTTTTAACCATTTTTCCATTGTATCACAGTGATCACAGAATCACAGAATCCCTAGGTTGGAA
>NW_010509998.1:0-6212 GCF_000687285.1 Phaethon lepturus
GCTGCTTGTCTTCCCTCGCTCGTCGCAGATCCAGTTACTTTTTATTCCCCAGAGGGGAAAAAAAAAAAAAAAGTGGGTTGTTCTTCAGATAAGATAATGTTCTCACACTATTTGGGAATTAATTATTGCAGAGAGCCCATATTGCATCCGCAGTTAAACTTGGAGCTTCCCAGAAACACTGCAATGTGAAAATATCTGTCTGCCCTTAAAGCCAGACACAATCAGGAGTCTGATCCTTTTATTCAAGCTGCTAAATTTCAGTGAAGACGTGTCGCTAGAGTGGGAAGCATGGTTATGCCTGGAGGTGCATGTTGTTACTTTAACCAGGGATCAGGTCACTTTTTTGGAGGAAGACTTGAGACTGCTTAAGGAACACATTTTCCAAGGGTGGTGGGAACTTTGTACAGAGCCAAACATAGAGACTGAGACTAGAGGCTGGAGGGAACTGAACAGGGTTGACTACTACCTACAAAATCACTCAGTTTTCTAAACGGAGACAGGGAGGAGGGAACCAAGCTGCAAGAACATGATGCTGAGAGGAAGTTTATGTCTATACTTGTTTCTTTCTATTCTGCTTCCTGTATTTGGTTTTCCTTTCCTCTCTTTAACACAAATAAAAGCCTTCCAGTTGTGTCTGCTTCTCAAAGCTGTCTTGCAATGTTTTTCTGAGGAGCTTGTTACGGTGGGAAGGTCCTTGAGGGCCACCTCAGATCTCTGACTCAGTCTTGAAACAAAAATCAGGTGTGGGAGAAGTGAGAGCACTATTCACTCTTGCAAGTAGTTGGTACTACTCAAAATTAAGGATAAGCTTGGAAGAAATGTGACTTAACAGATCACCTGCTGAGCTATAGGTCTCTCACCTGCACTTAGAAAAAAGAACTTGAGAAATAAAGACCCCAGCCAACAAAAGGGATTTTTAGAGAGAATACATTTCTTGTGTGCATCAGTTTCAGACTAGTTTGCTGGGGGAAATTGCTATCCTCTTTCTATGATCATTGTGTAACTTTCCACATAAGAGAATTTTGGAGAGGTGGTTTGTGTTTTTGCTTGGGAATCAGATCTGATGTCAACTGAACTGTACATTTCAGTATCTTCTCTTCACTGAAACGGCTCTAGGTTGATTTAATTTGGGCTAGAACTGCACTCTAGAAAGAAGCAGTAAGTTGCCAGGAGAGATGAATGAGGAACTGAAGGGAGGAGGAGGGCACACATGAAGCTTCTAAGACTTCCTTGTGAAAATGCTGTTAGTACAATGATCCCTGCGCATTTCCTGCAAACCAACCAGCTGTAATACCCTGTCAGAGTGACTGCTTTGGAAAAACACCAGTCTCACAGGGACTACATTATGGTTTGCTGGTACATGCCCTGGGTAGAAAGGAGTGTAACAGTGATAACAATTTCACCAAACGCAAGCTGTACTGAAGAAATTACCCAGATCTGATGTCCCTTCACTCTGGATCTCCTCTTCTACCCTTCTTTGTAGCTTGCTTCAGCCCTTTCTTACCCCTCCTTGAAGGTTTCTGTGCTAAAAGGGGAGAGGAGTGGTGTGGAGATGGAGATAAAAGATTAAGAAGTTGGGGCACAAGTTCTCTCTTAGAAGAGGATTGTGGTATGACACAATTGGCAAACACTGAAAGGTAAGAGTTAAACACATAAGCCGCTTAAATCCTTGGGTTCTGTGGCCTGCAGGTAGAAAAGTACTTCATAAAGGTTTTTTTAATGATGAAAAATTAATTCTGTACTACAGTATTTCCTAAAGAGCATTGCAAGGAAGTTTAGGACGTACAGAAACAAATTTATCTTTCTCAATCTGGGTCTGGGAGTCACTATGAAATAACAAAGCCTCCCTGGTACAAATGTGAATTTTCAGCCTATAGCAGCTTAAGCGGGCATATGGTCTAGCCTGAGGCTCTTTCATTACCTATCTGCCTTTTTTTGCAACAGAGGTGAACTAAAACTCTCTGTATTGGTTTCCTTTTAGGCCAGTAGGTCATTGCTCCTGGGAGGGTTGAGCTGGTTGCCTCTAGCTGTCTCATTTTTGTAATCAAACACTGAGTTTTCTAGTTACTGTAATATGCTGGGCTTTCAAATAACACTATTATTCACTGTATTAGGAGAAGGAACTGATGGTCAATGCCAAATTTCAGCGTTCTCAGTGGCAACAAGTTCATGTCTTTATTTGGATATCTCAGATGTTACTGGGAAATATTATTTTTGAAAATTCACTGTAATTAGCTGTATCACCCTGGACAGTGGCCACAGCTGGTGTTTTTGTTTCTTGGTTGGAGTCTGTTCACCCTTGGATAGACATGTTGGGAAATTATTCATTGTTCTTCCTGGCTACATAGCCTCAGCTTCACGGGCAGAATCTCAGCCAAAGTTTTAGCATCATACTCGTGACTTCAGACCCAGGTTGGTGAAATGCGCAAGACTGGCCCTCATTAATGCCACAGACAGGATGAGTTTAAATGGAGTGGCAAAATGCAAAGTCCTGTGAAAAGAAAGACCTCAATGAATTAGTGGGTGGGGGGTGGGGGAAAATAAGAATAAAACAGAAAAGTGGTATTGGTTCCTGTTGTAAAATCATATATTGGATACTGTGTCCAGTTCTAGTCTTCCGTTTCTGAAAAGGTACACAAAAACTAGAAAATATGTGAAAAACAGCAGTAAAGAATGTCAGGTGATGGTTTCTGTTCAAGGAAAGAGTAGATTAATCTCTTCAACCTGGAGGAGAATCAGCTGAGATGGGAGGCTTCTCATCGGCACTAGGATTCATTTTCTTTTTAAAATAAAAACAAGCCTGTTATACCTCTGTCTGTGTTCCCTGCTTTTGCAGCCTGACCTGAACAGCAGATTTCTTTCTGATACCAATAGGGCCAGATTACAGTTTTGTACTCCTGAGACTCAATTTCCAGGAATTATCTCAGTTCTGTTAATGCTAGAAGAGCCATGATGATTAGCAGCAGCTGAGGAATGGTCTCTCTGTTTTCTTGTTACTAATTTTCCTCTGATGCTTGGGTCTCCTTTGCTAGGATGGCTTGTTGGACTCTGACATATTTCAATAGAAGTAAAAACTGAGTCTTAAACTCTTAAATATTCACAGGTACAAAACAATCTAGTCTTGAAAGTGTCACAAAATTGGATTTATCCAATACACATAAGAAGTAACAGTTGGATAAGCTCATCGTTTCTTTTTGTTTAGAGTTTACTAGGGACTCTTTTTTTCATGTTACAATGAGCTTTTCTGCATGCTGCTAAGATGAAAGATCAGGTATCTCAATTGAGGTGCTCCAGAGTATATTTGTTTCTGAGAGCAGCTAAAACAAACATTACACTTTAAGCAATCAAACCAGAGGTCTGTCATTGACAGAACTTGACAGAAGTGGTTCATTTATATTCTTGGGGGAAGGATGAAGCCAGAAACTCTAGCTAAATACACTTAACACAAGGCATAAATAGCACTATGAGAATGACCATTTCCTTCAGACTTCAAGAGATACATTATAACTTGTCTTCCGGCTCACTGGTTCTTATCCAATACTGTTCTATGTACCCCACTTCTTTCTAGGATTATCGGGTTTGTTATTTCCTTATCTGGAAATACAACATTTTTACTCCTTAGGTGTTATATATATCTGTATCAACATTGATACTTCTTTCTGAAGTATGCTATTAATTTAGGTGGAATAATGAGCTAACCTTTGCTAATGAAAGTATATAAACCCAGGGAAAGGGCCTTTATAAATTCAAAACCCTCAGGAAATAACATATAAGAACCAGGTTTTCCAAACATCTCAGCTGCTCTTTTTCTACTTCTACTGCTGTCAGCTTTACTGTGTCATGAATCCAGAAATCAATGCACGCTATGTGCATTGAGCTGATAACACAATTTCTCTTCCTTTCTCCCCTCCTTTCCTATATTCTTCACCAGAGAGGATGAAATTAAAACATGAATTGTGACCGGCAGATATTAGTCATATCACTTAGTGTATAATAAAAGACATGGGGAGGCATTCATTTGCCTAATTTGATTGCCTACAAAAATGGCAGATAGATGTGAGCTGGTTACACACATTCACCTTACAGGCAGTCGAGAGCTAGCAGCCAGAATCAGTTGAGGACTGTGTGCAATTTATTTCATGCTGAAGCAGAAGTCTGATAAGAAAAATCCCTTTCTAAACTTTTTTGTCCAGTTCTCTATTGAGTCTTTCTAGTTTGGATATAAGTACTTTGGAGCTAGGTGACTTCCACCTTCAGGTTCCATGGGAAGGAAGAAACATTGGTACTTGCCTCGACAGCAGTAACCAAAATGAGAGAGGCATATCTGGAATGAACAAGAAGCTGTTTTTCCAGAAAACAGCAAACAAAAAATGACAACAAGCAGGATCCTCATTAAGCTTGGGATTGTCCACTGAAGAGGCATATCCTTTTCCATTGACTGTTCAAGGGGTCAAAGAAGGTGGACTAAGGTAGATATATACAAGTAGATAGTTCACAGAATCACAGAATCATTAAGGTTGGAAAGGACCTTTGAGATCATCAAGTCCAACTGTTAACCCAACACCACCACGCCACCTAAACCATGTCCCAAAGTGCCACATCCACATGTTTTTTGAACACTTTCAGTGATGTTAATACATCTTAAACTGTATGCTGATATTTCTCTCAATTATATTTTACTTTCGTCACAGAACTAGTGCCATCGCTTCAGTTTTAGTGAAAAACTGTTTTTTAAAAGCTCCCAGCATAATTCTTTATATGCTGCTTCTGAAGACCCTATAGTGTTGCCATAGTGCCATAATGCACCACAGCACACAAAGAGGAATCGTTTCTATCTCCATATAATTATGTGATAGTAGTTCAGGACCCCTTGAAATAGGCATCTGCAGCATATCTTTGTAATAAAAACAGAAGAGTTTTTAGAGCCAGTTTGAAATTATTCAGTGCCAAATTCACTTGTAAGCATATGTCTTCTGCTTTGCCTGTAAAAAATAATTTTTCTTAGCTTTTCTTTTCCTGGAAGTATAGTAGAGACACATATTAAAAATAGATGCATACTGAGTTTATAGAACTAAGGTAAAATTTTTGGTTGAAAATGCCAGGCAGATTTTCAAAATAAACTTGAAGAAAACAGCCTGGCATCATCATTCCAACTAGAACTACAGAGTCAACCACTCACTGAAACCAACCTTATTCCTGGAGGAGACGGAGAGGAAGTTTCAGATGTGAAAACATGTGGATTTTTTGTTATTCTTGTTGTGTTCTATCTTCTCTCCCAAGTGCCAGGATAGGGGAAACCAGACAAATTACTAATGAGAGTCTTGTTGTCAATGTACCTGTAGGATTGTCAATATAAATCCATGTGTTTTGTATGGCAAGAACACAACATCAAAGTCATGGACAGTACTGAGGAGTTGGGAGCATGAGATATGGTGAACACCCATCTGCTGGATTAGTCCTGCAAGGTAGCTGATGATACTATGTGCATGTTAACAAAATGTCAGATCACTGGTAGCTTCCTATGTTTCTTCTCAATATCAACATGGGATATAGAGGTCAGTGTCCACTTGCGGATCATTCCTGAGTATGGGCACTTAGGTTTTAAATGCCTGCACCAACAGCAAGTCCTGCTTGACCAGCCCAGTGGCCTTCTATGGTGGAGCAACTACATCAGTGGACAAGGGAAGAATTACTGATGTCGTCTATCTGTACTTCATAAGGCCTTGACACAGTCCTCCACAACATCCTTCTCTCTAAATTGGAGACATAGGGATTTGATGGGTGGACTCCTTGGTGGATGAGGAATCAAGTGGATATTCACATCCACAGGGTAGTGGTTGATAATTCAATGTCCAGATGGAGATTGGTGATGACTGGTGTCCCTCAGAGTTCTGTACTGGGACGAGTACTATTGTACTATCAGTGACATAGACAGTGGGATCAGTGAACCCTCTGCAAGTCTGCACGTGACACCAAACTGAGTGGTATGGTTGACACACCTGAGGGATGGCATGCCATTCAGTGGGACCTGGACAAGCTTGGGACATGGGCCTGTGTGAACCTCAAGAGGTTCAGTAAGGCCAAGTGCAGGGTTCTGCCCCTGGGTCTGGGGCAACCCCTGGTATCAATACAGAATTGTGGGATGAAGGTTTCAAGAGCAGCCCTGCTGAGAAATACTTGAGGTTCCTGGTGGATGAAAAGCTGGACATGAG
>NW_010509999.1:0-3567 GCF_000687285.1 Phaethon lepturus
GGGCCGCCGCCGCGCAGCGGAGGCAGCGGCCGCGCCGCTTGGCTTTGGTCTGCAGCTGAGAAGTCACCGGGAGTGACTTTGCAGAAGAGCCGTGCAAAACTCAAGGGGGAGGTGACACGCGAGGAGGGTCCCAGAGCAGGAGGTTGAGGGGATGAGGCCCCCAACCCCAAATGATCCATGGATGGACAAGGAGCTCCTGCGCAAACTCAAACACAAAAAGGAAGCCTGCAGAGGGTGGAAGCAAGGACAGGTAGCCTGGGAGGAGTACAGAGAAGTGGTCCGAGCAGCCAGGGACCAGGTTAGGAAGGCTAAAAAGCCCTGAGAGAATTCTTGGACTTGATGATCTTGAAGGTCCTTTCCAACCTAGTGATTCTGTGAAAAGAAGCATGGCCAGCAGGTCAGGGGAGGTGATTCTCCCCTCTACTCCGCTCTGGTGAGACCCCACCTGGACTACTGCGTCCAGCTCTGGGGCCCCCAACGTAAGAAGGACATGGACCTGTTGGAGCAGGTCCAGAGGAGGGCCATGAAGATGATCAGAGGGCTCGAACACCTCTCCTATGAGGAAAGGCTGAGAGAGTTGGGGTCGTTCATCCTGGAGAAGAGAGGAAGGAGATCTTATAGCAACCTTCCAGTACCTGAAGGGGGCCCACAAGAAAGCTGGAGAGGGACTTTTTACAAGGGTATGTAGCGATAGGACAAGGCGTAATGGCCTTAAACTGAAAGAGGGTAAATTTAGATTAGCCATAAGGAAGAAATTCTTCACTATGAGGGTGGTGAGACAGTGGAACAGGTTGCCCAAAGAAGTTGCAGGTGCCTCATGCCTGGGAATGTTCAAGGCCAGGTTGGATAGGGCTTTGAGCAACTTGGTCTAGTTGAAGGTGTCCCTGCCCATTGCAGGGGGTTTGGAACTAGGTGATCTTTAGGGTCCCTTCCAACCCAAATCATTCTATGATTTTTACCTGCAGTTTTCTTGTAGCCTTTATCTTACCCGTGGCCCATATCTCCTGCTGCAAATGCAGTGTTTTAGGGGTATGGGGGAGGCAGGTTTCAGGAGTGCTGCTCCATCACATTACCAGCAATAAGGCACTAGAGTTTTCAGGACCTTGAGACTTATCACTTGTAACAGCAGAGTCCAGATCATACACATGCATTTTTTTTAAATATGCTTTTCCTCGGAGCAAGCTTTTGGAAGAAGACTCTCATGAAGCCAGCAAATGACATCAACTGAAAGTGACATTCAACAGGTGGGCACTTAAGTGGCAGTACTTTATAGAGGACAAAACTTCTGACTGCTGCAGCTTTTTCTCCCATAAATTACATTCTTGGCTTCCCTCTTCTCCTCCTTCTGCCTGGCTGAGCGCCTGTGAAGATGTGAAAGAAGACTACCGGTTGTAGTGGGTCGAACATACAAATTAGATTGTATGTCAAATATACTGGTCAAATATATCCAGGGAATTCTCTCAAACATTCATGTGAGTTTAAACATGAGGTTGCAGCAGCCCTGTTTGCTGTTTGGTGGCCTTTTGTCTTCATCTTCCACCAACAATGATCAGTGGAAGATGCCTGCACGTTTTTTTGTGTTAGGTGAATATTAAGCCTGTCCACAGAAGTCCTTGCTTTTGCTGTATTTTTGGGGAAATGGGATGTTCCTAGGACCTTTGCCATGGCCAGGCTGAGGGGGAGTGCCAGGGTACTCCGATGAGGTACCAGAGTGGCAAATGGTGTGAGCTGCCGCAGTTCGTCAGGACAGCTCAAGCACGGCTGGTGCGCTCTCACCCGTCCCAAACCGAAAGAAAAAAAAAAAACAAAATCCATTAATCTTGGACACCAACAGATTCAGGAAAATCACAGTCCCTTTGCAGACGCTCAGAAATAAGAGCTGTGTTTGTTGAAGAAATTATTCATTGTGAATTATTTGCTCTACTAAGTTGCTTTCCCTCCACATCTCGCGCTCACACCTCCTTCCACATAACATGGCTATCAGTCAGGCCTCGCTCCACTGAAACTACCAGAATCACCCAAAATTCACAGCGGTGCCGGGGCGAGGCGGCACTGCCCGCACTTGGGGGGCGAGGGGAAGAGCCCCCAGACCTTAAAGCAAGCGGGGAGCGAGGAGCCGCAGCCCCAGGCTCGGCGTCCCGGGGCCGTCATGCTGCGGGGATGCTCTCCTGGAGCAGCGCCGGAGCCTCCTGGTGCCGCGGTCTGTCTGCGGTGGCTTGGTAGCGGGAAACCAAAGGCAGCGCATGCCGGTGGGACACGGGGGGACACGAGGGGACGGGGGAGCAGTGTGGCGATGCTCAGAGCAGGTGGCGATGCCCAGAAGTAGCCATGAAGCTGACTTCACAGCCGGCGTGCTTTTTCCTGTGGATTTCCCAAGCCCAGGGCTCTGATCATGGATCGTCCCCACCGCGAGGTTACTCCCTGTGGTACCCCCGCCGCCAGGATGGGGCTGCAGGGCAACCCCGGCGCGGCGGCACCGTCCCAGGAGCCCTGCCCAACGGGGGGTCGGTGCAGAGGTAGGTCATGCACCCCTGCGCTACCTCCCCAAAACCGCCCACTGAAAGTCTGCCTAAGCTTCGGGCTTGATTCTGCAATCCCTCTCCCCACGCTGCTGGCCAAAATCAGCACGGGGCTGGCATGTTCTCATCTTGGGGAAATTAGGCCCAAAAAAAGGGCTCTCCCCGCTGTAGCGCAGGGGACAGGGAGGGGAGAGCGAGGGGACTGCAAATGCCATCAGGGCTGAAAGGCTTCAGTAGTTCAGTGGTTTTTGATCTTGCAGTAATCCCTTTGCACAGTGCCACTCAGAGCAGACTTTGATTAAGAGATGGCTGGTCAACTGCTGTTTAAAGGGGTGTGGGGCAGGTAGTTTTTGCCTGGTTTTAAGAGGAGTTTAATGCTCGCGCTGTCCTCGTGCCGCCCGAGCGCGGTGACGCAGCCGGGCATCGCAGCGGCCTGGCAAGTGCTGAGCTCCTGGCCATTAGTAGCCCAATGGCTCAATGTCCTCTGGCTCCTTCCCCGCTTCCAGCTCCGGACATTGATGAATTTTAAGCTAAAAGGCCAGCCGAATTTATTGTCTTCCATTAGTCTAATACAATACAATTTATTTTTAAACAGCTTCCCTCATGCAAAAGCATCCCAAAATGATTCACAGCAGCCAACAGGCTCTGCATGCAAATCCAGGCGGTTTATACCCTCCTGCGTGCCGCGGCGCGGGTCGTCCCGCTGGCTGGGCCGCAGCCTGGCAAATTTAATTATCCACAAAATGGCGTCATTGCGCTTTGTCCTGTACTGGCAGATACAGGCAGAGCCAGGGAAGAGACCGACACGGATTAAAACACAGAACGAAGGTTGTCCAAATCGCAGGGTGAATAAAGATGTTCAGGTGCTTGGGAGGAGAGGGGACGCAAGGAGCGAGTAAGGGTGGGAGGCAGGGAGCCGACCCAGGGCCCGGACAGTGAGAGCAACATGGTGACTTGACGGGAGATGAGCCGATTTGCACCAGTTCAGGATCTGTCCCGGTGCGTTTCCACAAACGAAATACAAGCAATTCACCCAAAAGCGCTTGTA